>NW_025917010.1:0-195053 GCF_022379125.1 Scophthalmus maximus | reverse complement strand
GAGGGATAGTCTGTATAACCCTGTCGAATCACGTCTCGGCATTTCCATCTTTTCGACAGCCAATAACTGACGTCTATCTCCATCTTTCCGGAGCGGTCCAATCTCGGCTCGTTATTTCCATTTTTTCGACGGCAAATCGCTGAGGTCTATCTCCATCTTTCGCCGCTGTTGAACTACGTCACATGTTTTCGTCAGCCAATCGGTGTGTCCACTCTCCATCTTCTGACAGCCAATCACCGTGGCCCTGCTACGGGAGTCACAGAAGCGCTCGAAATTCGAAGTTGTCGATTACCTCTTCGAATCCGGACGACACGACACTCGAATATCATTGAAAGGTAAGATGTCAGCGAAGTTGTTTCATTTTATCGGGTCGCGAGTGACGTAGCTGGCTGGAACGTATGTATTACACACAAAAAACGACTTTAACAGGGGTTTAAAAAAAAGTTTAAATACGTTGTGAATTAAAAAAATTTAAATTCACCAATTTATCAATAATTCATAACTGTAGTGGCCATTACAGTCTTTATCAGCGTCGGTTACAGTTTTGCAGTATTAAGATAAAAGTGACTGTCATTACTTGCTGTCACTGTAATTTGATAGATAAAATCTTGGCGAAAATGGCTCCTATACTGTCTGAGCCCATCCCCCCACCGCCGGAATCGGTTCCCTGTTATTTAAGAGGTTCAGTAAGATAGCTTTCCTCGTACTGCTATAAATCATTTTCTTTTCGTGGTTTTTATCAATTAATGATTGATTATAAAGTTTTCTAAACTTGTATGTTTTGTCATGGCATAATAACATATTATACATGGAGCACAAATGTGTCAAAATTACCTAATTTACAAAATGAATATTTTTTTTTATTGTCAGATGGCTTCAAAAGACAAAAAGCACAGGGCTATGGGTGATGAGGAGTGGATGTCCCGCCTGCGACGGTTCGCTGCTGTTGGGGTCTGGCCCTCTGATGCAGGAAACAGGCCGGCACCACGTCAGAAAAAGTGGCATGATCTGTATCTGAAGGTATACTTGAAGAAAGTGATATGTGTACAATAATTAATCTTAAAGCAATGCCATAATCCTGCAGCTCAGCTCACTGTCAAACAATATTACAGATTGAGAAATGCCCGATGCAGCGGAGGGGACAAATGTCTCTGTTTGGAGGGACACAGACATGCAGCTGTGGCTTCCATACAAAGAAGGTATCAGATGACATACAAAACATTATGATGTGTTGGTGTGTGTTGTATTCTGTATAGTAAAATTTCATGGTCATTTCTTGGAACCTGTAGCCCTCCAGCTCGGTACCTGCCTCTCCCTCAGTGACACCACAACCAAGACTCTCAACGCCACCAGTGTCAGGATCCTCCTCTTCAACACCTGGTCCGACAGTGCGTAAGCCCGCTTTGACTTTGGCATCAGTAAGTAATGCGGAAGCACTGATACTGATACTTATATTTGTAATGTATTTGAATACCTTAATTTTAAAAGGATCCACTTCTCGTTATTTTTTCTTCTCATCAGTTTACGAAACCGCGGTTCGGTGAGTCTCATGGGGCCAATTTAACGCCAAACCTTGATTTGGCTAGGAAGCATGTGAACAAGGTAATGTAAGGAGAGTGACAGCTTATGACACAGTGAACAAGGTCTCCTGAGGAGCTCAGCAAAGCAGGAGGCATGACGATCCTGGTTCCATCCCTTAAGGCCTTCCAGAAGGTACAGCTGGAAATTCAGGCCGTTGGCACTCATTCCTTAAGACAGAAGCAGTATGAGAAATAACTATATGATGTTTTTTGTCACTGTTTACAACATAATAATAATAATCATATTTTTTTCATACTAACCTGGAATGAACCTGTTGAGATGCAGGTGGAAGGACTCGAGCGATGTGGACCCTCTAGCACACCTGTCATGTGGCAGGACGATGCCCTCCTTGGTGGTGGTGCCAGTCTGAGCATACAGGAGTACACCTGGTTCATCCTGGATGCACTTAACGTGCCTCCTCTGGGTTTGCAAGATGTCCTGCATCCTCTCCTTGTTTTTTGCGTTTTCATTTGTTAAATATATGTTGAAATGATCTTGTTTTAATTACTGTAATAACTATTTTGGGAATAACAATTTTGTATTTATAATGTTGTTAACTGTGCTCTCATTCTCTCAGCCCACAAGTAGCGCTTCGTTGTCCTCGGCCGTGTCCAGCACTGTTTCATGCGCCACAGGGAGGAGGACCCCTTCACCTGGCCACAGTCCCAGGAGATATGTTCAGACTGTTTCCCCTCTGTCTCTTCCTCCTTCTCCTGTGTCTTCGATGGCCTCCACTTCCTCGGTTCCATCAGCCGCTACTAGAGTTGAGAGAAACACTTCAATTAACTTGTTGTCTTCACTCCCACTTTTATTAAACTTGAAACAATGATAATATTTAACCCTTTTTTAATTTTAATTTACAAATCAGGAAGTGTCAGCTACCACCTCCACTGGTTCCTCCTCTGCTCCTCTCCCCCTTGTGACCTCAGCACCTGCCGTTGCTTCTACATCTATTGCCGGTCCCTCAACCCATCCTGCTCCTGACCCTCTTCCGTTGGCCGGAAATGTGGAGGCTGATGCTGGTTCAGCACCTGGCTGGCTCCCTGCTAAACTCCTGAAGACCATTCCTCTTCAAGATCAGAAATGGATTTCAGCAGCTTTGTGGAAGCACCAGCGGCTGCGCTCTGACCTCAAACTCTGGTATGATCCACCAGAGCCAGCATTGATTTATCACCAGATCCCCACTCCAGAGCGATTTTTCAGTCACCGGCTTCTTGTGTGGATGCCATACCACCTTTGGAAGGTCAGGCTTACCTTTCCTGTGTGTGGTAAACATCTCACAGGCTATGGAGCCCACAAGAGAGCCCGCCAGGTTCTGGATATTGACAGGTATTACCTGTTGATAACAGAGACTCTCTGGTGCAGCGCAGTTGGTTGCAAAACCAGCTACATTTCCACCAGCAAAACCATTTTGGACCAGCTGGACTTGGCCCACAGGCTTGAGTTCCGAATAATCCTTACTCAAAGGTGAGTAACTGAGATTATTCATTTTATGTCTCTTTTTTTTTGTCATTGAAACACACTGCAAATGAGCTGATTTTATTGTTTGTATCTTTCCCTTTGTTTAACGCAGATATGCTTGTGACATGCGTGTCATACGATTTCTGAGACAGAGGACCCTTGGTAACAGTTCCTCCCGCTTGGTCAAGCAGCTGAGGGAAAACCACAGCGAGGAGTGGCTTAAGCACTCTGCCGGTACCTTGGTGCATGCTCGGACTTTGCTGCCCGGCCATGCCTGCTCCCTGTCCAGTTCCAGGAGCCGCCTGAGCCAGTAGCCATACCATCTCACAGGTGGATGCTGGCTGTTAATGGCAGAGACATCCTGAGCAGGCTTGAACACATCAAGGCCAGCATAACATCTACCTTTGGCAGTATCCTGAAAATGGACTCCACGAAAAAAGTACATATTTTTAACTGTGAATGCTGTAGTATTCTACAATGCAGTAGAATACACTGTACATTACAATTATTACATTAGAAGTACATTTGTGAAATATGAATTGAATGCTTTATTTAAAAACAAAGAAACATAGTACTATTATACAAGCATTACACATTTCCAATGTATTTAATCACCAACTGACCTTTATGTGTGATTACAGATCACTAAGAAGCTGTCGGGCCTTGCCAAGGGGACCGCCTTGTGGCTTACATCTGTGAGCAACGAGGTGGGCCAAATCCTCATCAGTGTCCTGACTGCTCAGGAGGGTCCCGCTCTGGACATTATGGTAGCTGACCTCATCCGCAGGTACAGCAATGCTGGTGTGACCCCTCCTCAGCTACTTTATGTAGACTGTGACTGTTGTCTGGAGGGCAGAGGGCAGACTAAATTGCAGCAAAGATTTGGTGGATGGCCAGACCTGGTTGTGAAACTGGATATATACCATTTCATGCGGCGACTGGCATCGGGGTGTACAAAGGATGCACATCCTTTGTACCCCATCTTCATGGCAAAGCTGTCATGCTGCATTTTTGAGTGGGACAGTGAAGATGTTGCCTTGGTGCGGCGAGCAAAGAGGGAACAGTTGAAATGCGAAGGTGTCCCTGGCATCACTGAGAAAATGGTAGACCAGCACATTACCAAGGATGAACTGGCCCGGCACTGCAGAAGGCGGACAAGAGGAGAGCAGCAGACCATTGTTCTGATTGAGTGCCTCTTAAATGAGCTGATGGGGGAAAAGGGCAGAGATCTTCTTGGTGTCCCTCTCTTGGACCAGGAGAGAATGCAGCACATCTGGCAAACCCAGAGGAGGCACGTTAAGTGCATCCAGGATGAACCAGGTGTACTCCTGTATGCTCAGACTGGCACCACCACCAAAGAGGGCATCATCCTGCCAAATTACAGGTGTGCTAGAGGGTCCACATCGCTCGAGTCCTTCCACCTGCATCTCAACAGGTTCATTCCAGGTTAGTATGAAACAAATATAATTTATTATTATTATCTTGTAAACAGTGACAAAAAAACATATAGTTATTTCTCATACTGCTTCTGTCTTAAGGAACGAGTGCCAACAGCCTGAATTTCCAGCTGTACCTTCTGGAAGGCCTTAAGAGATGGAACCAGGACCGTCATGCCGCATCTCTGGCAGTCAAGCCTCCTGCTTTGCTGACCTACTCAGGAGACCTTGTTCAATGTGTCAACACACACAGTGTCAAGGTATTTGGAAGGAAGCTCGTCCCCTCTTTTCAGCCACCGGCCGTTTACAATGGTGAGTTTGAGCTTTTCATAGTGATGAGGTTATTTTTCATATGCATAAAAAATAATACACTTTTTAATGCATTGTCTGAAAGCCAATTTTCCTATTTCTATTCTCTTGTCTGTCTCAGGGGAGCTAATAGGTATCGATTACCTGTACCGCCAGACAGGGCAGGCCCTGCAGGATGTACATCCTGACTCGGAGGAGACTGATCAGATGCTGGAGGATGTAGGCACTGAAGAAGAGTTGGAAGTTGAGAGCTTTGAGGATGCTGGTTTGAGCCTCAGCCTGGACCCAACCATTGAGCTGCTGGACTTGTCCTCTGGTCCACCACCTGGCTGACACCACCAGCTCAGCCAGCATTCCAACTCCCTCCTCTCTCCATCTCACTGCATCTCGTAGCGCTGCAGCAGCGACTGAGCAACATGTGGTAATTATTCTTGTCACATGTTTTTTGTCATATGATGTCAGTGAATTTACATTTAGCTCATGGTAATCTGACCTTAAAGTTTCATTGCAATCTTTATTTTTAATAACATTGCAATAACGAAAAAGTAACATGAATAAAGGGCAATGATTTCACATGTGAAGAATAAATGAATGAATAAATGCATAATCCAAACAGATAAACTCTGATTTAATGCCATTTTATTTCTAGATTGTTCACGAGCCCTCCGGCCCATCAGCCCTCCCTGCCGGCTCCAGACTTCCTGTAGTGCTCCCAACTACTACCAGATTCCAAGCTACTGTCCCTCCTGCTGCAACTGCTGGTCCTTCGGCATCACCTCCCATCACTCATGCTGCACCTCAACAACAGCTTGTAAGTGCTTTTGTATATAATGTGTCATAATCTCTTTTAATTTGTTGTATATTGTGAATTTGTATTTGTTTTCTAATCCTTTTTGTTTCCCAGCCTTTGGATGTTCCAAAAAGAATCAGGTCTGGCCTATCAGCTGTCACCACTGGCTCAGCTTCTGTTCGTCATCTTCTCCCAACCACACTCACAACCACTGTCCCTGCTGCTGCAGCTACTGCTATGGCTGGATTACGAGCCATCACCCCAGCAGCACCTGAGCAGCAACAGGTGAGTCTATTATGTGACAATTTATACTATGCCACGTGTTAGGGTTCTGTTATGTTTTTTTTCTCACTATAATGTACTCTTACTAGGCTGTGGATGAGCGTTGTGTCCCAGGGATGGAGCGTGTGGACTGCCTAGCCGAGTACTTGGTTGGGCTGAGGACTGAAACTGGCCAGACGCTCAACAACCAGCAGGCCAGCACTATCATAGCCCTGTGGCAGAACCTCCTGCCATATGATCAGCAGCGGGTGACATACGCTGCACGCCACCAGGTGCGTCTCACATCAGGTCGCTTCAGGTGTTCCAAAAAGAAACCTGAATTTACGCCTGGTGTGGAGAGTATGACCCGCTGTGTCTTAGGATCAACAGGATTCCAATGCTCAGTGGCCAGATTGTTGTCGTTTGGTAGAGTCCATCTTTGTCAAACTATGTAGCATCTATAAGAGCCCCAAAAAACAGGGCAAATGTGCTCTGACTAGATGGACTCTGATTCTAAGGGACTACAGCAAAATCAGGCAGCTGGTCCTGGCTAACGGTGCAGTCATGCAGGGCACTACTCTGCAGTTGTTTGATGTTAATCAAACAACTCTCATTCAGTGGCACAATAAGCGACTGAAGAGGCAGGACAGTAACATTCTGCTGCAAGGGGTCAACTTGCCTCCTGCAATTCCAGTAGCTCGTGCCCCTCTCCCACCCGTACAGGTATGCCCCGCTGTTGCACCCCTACAGCCAGGCCCTCAACATCAGTACCACTTGCCACCAAGTACAGCAGGACAGGCAGTGGTCAAGAGGAAGTCTGCTGCTCCAGCCCATCACCTCCATACCCCGAAGGCTCTCTGCCCGAGATTGCCAGCCCCGAGGCAGTTGTTTCCTCAGCCAGCACCTCCACCTACCTCTGCCCGCTTCCCTTTTGTCATCGACCCCAGCCCTGCTATTGGCCCAATTGTGTTTTTGGCCCCACAAGTACCTGCAGCCAAATCCATTGCCCCTCATGGCCCCCTTCCCACCCCATCACCTGCACGTAGGTCATACAATCGGACAACAGACAAAAATAAATGCAGTCAGTGCCACCAGCCCCGGAACAAAGACAATGGCCATGGTCAATATTATGGGTACATTTACTGTCCCCAAAATGCTAACATGTCCCTTGACCAGTGGATGGAAGAGATGAGGAGGAAGAGGGCACAACAAAAATAAATCTGTTTCATTCTTTAAGTGTAAAAAGTTTTTAAAAGATTGAAAAAAAGTTATATTTTTATCATATTCCAAGTGACCTTGTAAAGTATGTAGAGTTTTCTTTTGACAGTTTTATATTTGTATTTATTTATTTTATTTATTTTATTTATTTTATTTATTTTATTTATTTTATTTATTTTATTTATTTTATTTATTTTATTTAAATATTAAATCTAATTTTGTTTGCTATAGTCACGTGTGAGTAGATATTTAAGTTTGTCTGTATGTAGCCTTTTAAAGTATGCAGAGTTTTATTTATGTTTCTATTTCTTATTTGTATATTCCTTATATTTATTTTATATAGTGATTTCCTTAGTTTTTGGTTCATAAATGTTTGTTGCATATGTGTGAGAGAGAATAGAGATTTATATTTCGTAATAAATTTGCACTTTATTTCGCCAGCAGTAGTTTTGACATTTATACAAAAATGATCTGTTCTGTTTTCAATGCTTTGAGGAGGAGCTACGGATCCAAAGGTTGCCGGATCAAACCCCAGTGGTCATAAGCTTTTTTAACCCAACTCTTACCAAGGATTATGAACCTTTCAATTATCACTTAATAACTTATACAAGGACCTCAGCTTTTTGAGAATGCCAGAGAGCCACATTTCCCTTCTTTTTCTCTCTTTTTCTTCCTTTTTCTCTTCCCCCTCTCTTACCCTTCCTTCCCCTTCTTTCCTCTTCTTCCCCCACCCAAACAAACTATTGTTCCCCCAGCTTTAGCGGAGTGAACAGCACCAGCGCCCCCCACTGCCGAGGACCCGGGTTCCAATCCCCCAGCACCCGAGAGTATTCAAAGATCCTAGATCACCCCTCTGACACATCATGTGACAGCACCATACCAAATGGCAATATCAATAAAGCATGAAAGTGCCCTAAAAAAAAACCTTTCACAGAAAAAGCACAACCTTGACAAGGCCAACAAGGACATGACCTGGCAGTCGCCTAGCTCAGTGAATAGCGTGGACCCAGGTTAGACTAACGGTGCACCCCCCAAGTCACAAAATCCCAGGGGGGACACAGCCACGTATCTCATTCACACATTTTATCTGAAAATCCCTCATCTGGGGGGACATAATGCGGTCCCGTGGATGGGGGCTCCGTCCCAGGAACATGGGGACACCTTCCCTGGGTTGGCCCCGACCCAGGTGAATCCGTGTATCATTCGTTCATTCGTTTTTCAAAATAAAACCAAAAAATAAAAAAACAGAAAATGACTTGTTTTCTCAATATTTTTTCCAAAAATCAAAATGAAATAGTGGATAACGATTCGTTTTTCCACTTTCTGTTTTTGTGCTCAAATGAAAAATGGCAAAAACGGATAACGAGCGTTTCATCCAATTTTATTTGATGTAAGTTGAGTGACCCGGAAGTGACCTGTGACCAGGACGTTTTGGGTGACCTGTGACCAGGACGTTTTCAGTGGGCCTGCAAAAAAGTCATGAAGACTGGAGGTATGTTCGGAATAATCTGACATAATTAGGCAGCTTTTTGAGGAATGCAAAACTCATGCTGAAATTTCCACCGCGTTGCAGCAGTTAGGTGTCCCGAGATCCTCCAAAATGTCCATCAGACAATTCTGTGTTCAACACCAGCTCAGGCGGAAAAGACGTGTCAGACGTAGAAATGGAAACGGCAATCATGTCATCAATAGATCAGGTAAGTGTTCCCATGTTAACATCGAACAACACGTACGCTATTCACATTTATTCGTGTTTACATATCAATGTTTACACAATATTTTGCACCCTCACTCCTTTCCGTATCCTTGGAATATTTATTCAGTCCTGTGCGCTGTGCCAAATTTATATCTATCAATTTGATATGTATCTATTTATTTATAATTTACCTTGTGTGTAATTCTGTAAATGATACGCTTCATGTAACTTAAATCACAGTTTTGTTATATGCGTTTGAATGTTAATCTTTATTAAGGTTGAAGTCTTAATTACACGGCTAGGCCTAGAGCTTTAAATTTTTTTGAGTTGCTTTAATGTGGTGCTCACATGCTGTGATGTAATGAATGTAATTTAATGCTGGGATTGGTGTAAGGCTGGCATTAATACAGGCCTACACATGAAGGCCACTTCAGGCTTAATGTACAAGGGGATGTCAAACACCCAGTAAATATCAGAGTACATGTCACAATAAGAGCCAGGTTGTTTTGAAACAACCTATTTGGTATCAGTGTAAAGGTCTGAATGTGGCCTTTAATTTGAATTATAACTGTGTCAAATCAGAAGTCCCTGGCCTGGGAATTTTTATGAATTGTTAAGACATTTAGATGATCATCTCAGGCTTGGCTCAGCTGTAGAGCTGATTAAAAAGGCCGGCCAGAACACAGCAAAAAGAAGGCAAAAAACGTTGAAATGTCACATAAATTGGATAGGACATCGCTTGTGGGATCTCACCAACACCCTCGGAGTATTTTTTAACCAGCGGCAAATGGCAGAGGTCAAAGGTCAAGGCTAGTTTTTTTTATATGATACGGTTCACAATTTCAGCCGTTCGAAAGCAAACACATATAAAATGGATGTCCACACGTCCGGTGAGAGCCCCCGAATCAAATGAGACTGCTCTTGTACTGATCCGACAATTCTATGAGTTATTTTATTTTTTTCATATTTGGGATAATTTTGCTTTACTGTTACTGTTATTTGAATTTATCCTTTATTGTCCCTAAATTGTTTGTGTGTCCTGCTGGCCTGATGAAGACCAAGTTGGTCAAAAAGTTGCCAAGAGGGAGTTTTCGTAAGCCAATTATTTAAAAAACTGGACTTTGAATCCTTCTGACTTAAGTCACAGTCGTCACTCCTTCTCTGACACAATTGTGACTGTCGTGCCAGTGATGTGATTCAAAGTCGGGTTTCGTTTACACCCTTTCTTGTTCGAGACCCGTGTTTCCTATCATCCCTCCTGCTGCACAGGTTTCCCATCCTCCTCTCTCCTTCTGCTGTACACTTAATGAAGCAGGTGGTGCAAGAGGAAGTGGAACCCGGGTCCATGGCAGCGGGGACGCTGGCGCTATTCTCTGAGCTTGTTTTTCTGTAAAAGGTTTTTTTTTAGGGCACTTTTGTGCTTTATTGTCTATTTTGGTGCTGTCTCATGCTGTGTCAGAGGGAATTTTAGAATCCTCCGGGGCACCCCGGAGTCTCGCTCAAACCCGGATCTCTTCTGGCATGTCTTTGACTGAAGCAGTGGCAGGAAGGTTCGAGCCCGGGTCCATGGCGGTGGGGGCGCCGGTGCTATTCACTGAGCTATCCGGCGCCCAATGTGTTTCCATGTCGCAGTTTGATTCATTGCTTCAAAAGTCCATCAGAATTTTTCATCATTGCTTTCTGTCAATTATTTTCATTGCTCCATGTAATACCATTCATTTTTTGTTTTGTTTAATAAATTAATTTTAAAATACATCTGTCTACACCCTCACCACTCTCTTCACCCCAAGCATAACACTGACTCCAGCATAGGAACTTAATAGTTCAATTAATTAAGTTTATTATTCAAGTTTAAGGGGTGGGAGGTGACATCCAGGTCACGTGTGTGTCTGACCTCTGTTAGTTATTTTATATATGCTTTAATTCCAACATGGTACACACCAAAATAAAGCTCTTTCCAATAAATCACAATATAGTCATGATGAAAGGAGATGAGGCCCACAGAAATCAGTGGAGGCTGGGTAGAGGTTCACAAACCACGATTGCCGAAGATGGACTTGTAAGGAAGGTTACGGTCTGCCTTGGTGACCGGGATCTTGGGAAGATGGGGAGCGTCTCCATTAGATGTCTGAAGTTGAGCGGCCAGTTCAGAAGCTCGTTCTGCTACTGGAAGCTGAGTAGACCTTTCCACTCACTCTACAGTTTAAAACTTACAGTTATAAGGTTTGCACTTCACATGAGGTATTTTTTGTTCTTTACAAGTAAGGTCGAGGTCATTTGAATCCTTTGTACCTAATGTCATCTGTGTCCCATTATTTACTCATGATTGGTGGGAGTGTAAATGACTCTTAAACGACTCAAATACGTTTACTTTGGATATGCTTGATTTTGTTAAACATGCCTTTATTTTGTAGGGCCATTTCCTGGCAAGGCAGGAAATTGTTCCCTGAGAGTGGGTAACTTGAACGAGGGAGAAGTCCGAAAAGGAAAAGTGTGAAAACGGGATTTATAGGACGATATTGTGTTATTCTTTCACACAAATAAGCGCCTAGCTGGAACGGGAACAAGGTATTTTGTGATTTATGTTGTTTTATTCATGTTCTGTGAAGAAGTGTTTGATTTAACTCTTCATATAGCCATGCTGATGTCAAGTTCTACATCGTGGTTTAAGCTAGCTCTCTATTTTTTGGATATGCCTGCACATTTCTATTTAAATGTTTGGTTAAAGTGTCATTCAAAAGGTGTGTGTATGTTTGTAAGAGCTAATTTTTGTCATTTCTTTGTCCTGTAGCTCTTCCGGTGTTTTCGTATGGAGGATATGAAGGAGAGGAAAGTGTTTCTGTTCAAATGAAGGCTCACGGCTGAACATGAAAATAAAGGACACTAAGAAACCTCAGACAGACAGACAGGTCTACACCTCCACTGCTTCATCAAGTGTACAGCAGGAGGGTGAAATCCATCAGACAGACAGGTCTACACCTGCACTGCTTCATCAAGTGTACAGCAGGAGGGTGAAATCCATCAGACAGACAGGTCTACACCTCCACTGCTTCATCGAATGTACCTTTGATGCACCTTATTTAATCAACCTATTATTAATTAACCTATTATTATTCCTATATTAACCACATTATCCTTAATGCCTTTTTTTCTCATTTTCCAGGAAACCTGCATACAGACACTATCTGCTTTGCCCATTGTGTCTTAAAACACAAGAGACCCTGTCATGCCATCTGCGGAGGGCATGCTTGAAGAACAGGACTGAAGCAGCCATTGAAGCCGTGGTTGAAAAGGCCAAGTTGGATGTTGTGGACCTCCTGAAGAATGGCAGGGCTTTTAGTTATGCAGTCATTACTCAAATTATGGCGGATGCAAATCCAATCCAAAGGTTGGTGGCTTCCACAATACTTCTTGTTCAATCAGAGTTCCCAGAATTCCTGTGAGAGGTCATGTCTGAAGCAAAACAGTCATGTCTAGAAGGTAATTTAACATGATCTCTTTTATTTTCAGGTTGAAAATGTTGCTCGGTATCTCTACAGGCACCATCCCTGCAGTTTGTCAATGACAGAGAGAATATCCGACAGTACCTCCGTGACCTCTCTGAGGCAAAAATGAAAAAGACAACACAGCAGAATTACCTCAAGAGCTTGAAACGGTTGGTAGCAGTTTTTTATTATGATGTCAACAGTGTAGTAACTTGTTAGTAAATTACCCTTTCAGCCAAGCTTCTGTATTTTGTTGCTCATTTGGGTCTGAACCTTACTCAGCAGCATTAGTGGTTGTTAGAACATGTACATACTTAAATCCTCTTACTTCCTCTGACAGATTCCTGGTTTTCCACAGTGTCCAAACCAACCTGAGAAATCAGGATAAAGAGTGCCAGCACTTCATTGCCTTCATTGGTTCTTTGCAGCGCATCCTTGCCAAGCACTCAAAGAAAGAGATCACCCAAAAGAGGTTTGTACCCATATAAATGGTCAAGAACTGGTAGTCCTCTCTCTGCCTGCTGTAATATGACTTGTTAATAAATTTGATATTTTTTTCTCATAGGCATAGCATGTTGATTGACAAAAATCTGTTGTCGACAAAAAACTGCTTGGCTGTACTGGAGGCGTCCAAGAAGGAACCCTGGAAGGACGAGATGGATGGAGAAGAACGATTCTTCCTCTCCACCGCAGGGAGGCAGATCCACAGTGCCTCCAATGACCTGTCTTGTTGGCGAAAGGTTTATGAGCGTTGGGAGAAGAGGCAGTTGAAACTGCGACAAGAATGTGTGCGCTGTGAGTATTTTCTTTCCATATTTATAATTCAAAGTTGTAAATTATTGTCTTCATGACTAACACAACTTATTTTTTTGACAGCACACTTCCCTTGGCGTCAGCCAACACATAAGCGGCTCGAAGAATGTGTTGCAAAGCAGGCGTGGGCGGGTAAAACTGGTAGCCAACGACTTCTTGAGAGGTGGACACCCTCTGGATCCGAGGATAACATCATGGACTGCAAACAGATTCAGACACTTGTGAGGAGGACTCCCGTAGTCTGCCAGGCATCAGCCTTCAGACATTCTGTCGCATGTCCCAGACCTGGTGAAATGTAACTGAATTGTCTTGGCCAGCTCTGCCTCGATCTTCATCTGAATTCATCCCTGTAGCCAAATTTACCTGGGGGGTGCACCGGGGTCGGTGCACAGCCGGGGAAGGTGTCCCCATGTTCCTGTGAGGGAGCCCCCGTCCCCGGGACCGCATAATGTCCCCACAGATGAGGGATTTCGGTTAAGTGACATCGCGACTTAACGAGACGAAATAACGTTATAACATTTCGTCTCATTTTGGTCAACGAAAATGAAGAGACGTTTTAGCATATTTTTTATTTTGTCAACCACATTTAGTCACGTTTTTATTTGTTTACAATGATGCATTATTTATTTAATTATAGTTATCTTCATATGACCTGCATTTGCGTTGCATCTCATCTCATTTTTATCACGTGGGTTTGTTGAAGACAATATTTAGTCATAATTTTCGTTGATGAAAGCAACACTAGTGTGTAGGAGGCAGAGGTGGTGAGTGTGGAATATAGCTTATTATAGCTTAAATCACATTTACAGTCTGATTTATTTAATTATATATGCAGGGCTCGTGGCAGGCTCCACAACCGAGTTCTGTCTGAGTTCGAATCGACGGCAGGGATGAGGCGCCAATCACTGAGCTATTTTACTGGTGGTTTACTCTGTTCTATTTTAGTTGACAGAGCTAGGAAGACACTGTGACTGAATAGTGTCAGAGGGATTCGAAGCTGGGTTGCTTTTCCTCCTGAACCCAGGTTTTCCATCCTCCTCTCTCCTTCTGGTTTACACTTAATGAAGCAAGTGTTGCAGGAAGGAGTCGAACCCGGGTCCATGCCGGCGCTATTCACTGAGCCAGCCGACGCCCAATACTTTTGCATGTCTTTGTTTGCCCCATTTTTATTTTTATTCAGTGAGCTGCGTTCTTATTTCAATTAAAGCGGTGGGGGGGGCGACTCTATTCACTGAGCCAGCCGACGCCCAATATTCTTGCATGTCCTTGTTTGCTCCGTTCTTATCGAATTCCGGGATCTTGCACTGATCTGTTATGGTGCTGTCACATGCTGTGTCAGAGAGAATTCTGGGATCTCGCTCTTTCCTTCTCTGGCACGACCGTGACTGAAGCAATGTCAGAGGGATTCAAAGCCGGGTTTCTTTTCCTCCCTCTCTCCTTCGAGACCCGTGTTTCCCATTCAACCCTCCTGCTGTACACTTAATGAAGCAAGTGTTGCAGGAAGGAGTCGAACCCGGATCCACGCCGGCGCTATTCACTGAGCCAGCCGACGCCCAGGTCATGTCTTTATTCGCCTTGTCCAGGTTGTGCTTTTTCTGTAAAAAATATTTGTATGGCACTTTCAGGCTTTATTGATATTGCCATCTGGTATGGTGCTGACCCGGGTCTCTTCTGGCTCTGTCACGACTTTGACTGAAGGAGTGTCAGGGGAATTCGAGCCCGGTTCCACGGCAGCGGGGGCGCCGGCGCTACTCACTGAGCTATTCGTTGCCCAATATTCTTGCATGCCCAATAGTGTTGCATGTCGCGGTTTGCTCAGTTCTTATTTCAATTGACAGAGCGAAGAAGTCGGTCGCTCCTTCTCTGGCACGACTGTGACTGATGCAGCGACGGAGATTCGAAGTCAGGTTTCGATTGCTCCCTCTCTCTTTCTGCTTCACACTTAATGAAGCAAGTGTTGCAGGAAGGAGTCAAACCCGGGTCCACGCCGGCGCTATTCACTGAGCCAGCCGATGCCCAGGTCATGTCTTTATTCGCCTTGTCCAGGTTGTGCTTTTTCTGTAAAATATATTTGTATGGCACTTTCATGCTTTATTGATATTGCCATCTGGTGTGGTGCTGTCACATGCTGTCTCCGACTTTTGGGATCTCGCTCTTTCCTTCTCTGGCACGACCGTGACTGAAGCAGTGTCAGACCGTCTTTCCCATTCACCCTCCTGCTGTACACTTGATGAAGCAGTTCAGTGGTAGACCTGTCTGTCTGAGTTTGAATCAACGGCCCGGATGAACGGTTTTCTTCGTTCTTATTTCAATTGACACCTCCCTCTCTCCTTCGAGACCCGTGTTTCCCATTCAACCCTCCTGCTGTACACTTAATGAAGCAAGTGTTGCAGGAAGGAGTCGAACCCGGATCCACGCCGGCGCTATTTACTGAGCCAGCCGATGCCCAGGTCATGTCCTTGTTGGCCTTGTCCAGGTTGTGCTTTTTCTGTGAAAAAAAATTCGTAGGGCACTCTCATGCTTTATTGATATTGCCATCTGGTATGGTGCTGTCCCATGCTGTGTCAGAGGGAATTCTGGGATCTTCAGATTAGGGATGCACCGATCCGATATTAGGATCGGGATCGGCTCTGATATTGACTAATTAGCAGGATCGATATTTATACGTCGACCTCCGCTTGTGTAGAGAGCGCGTACACGTGAAGACGTACCGCACGTGGAGAAAGAAAAAAAGGATCATATCCCGCGCACACACACCAGCTTGAAATATCCAAGTAAGTCAGATAATTATGACATGGCCCGCACCAAAAGGTGGCAAAGTGACTGGACTGATGAGATTTGATTTATTTTACCGGACCATGCCGACGCTGAGAGTGACAAAGTGACAGCTGACGCGCTCTCTCTCCCTCTCTCTCTCTCTGTTTAAGTGTGTGTGTCACACAGTCGCTCACTTTGCTCTTCTTGAGGTGAAGGGTTGTGCAGATGCTGCTGACAGCTGTATTTGTGGACATTTTGCAGATGGGTTTAAAAATCTGCACTAATGGTATTGATGGCATGCATATCTGTGTGCCTCTTGCTATAGTGTTATTAATAAATGCTTTTTGCTGTTGTGAATATCAGAATATATCCCACACACCTGGGACCTTTTGAACTACTGCTCCCTCATTCTCTTCCTTTATGTCGAGCCTCTATGTGTGTGCTGTAAATTAAAATTTACTTCTTACTTGAGTCACAGATGCAAAAAGGTGTGAGCCTGCCAGGGTGGTTTTATTTTTTTATTTGTTTTTAGCGTTGGTGTATAGAAGAACATTTAAACCCCTGATCTTAATATTGTAGTGAAGAGCTTATATAAACATACATTAACTTTACTATATAGAGTTTGAACTGCAGATATATTTTAATTTGAAAAATATATATTTATAATTGTCATTATAGTTATCATTCTTGATGTGGACGGCACATTATCCATTGTATCTCATCCACTGTACCTCCTTCCATTTTGTGTGGATAGGCTTAATGGCCATCGTCAGCTACAGGTAACCCTCCCCCACACTGCAGACAGTCAAGGTCTGGCACAGATTCACACTGTTTCAAGTTACTCACTTCTCAGAAGCACAAGAAAGATTTATTATATTTTCTACAAATTGGACTCATGTTGAATGTTTTCATTGTAAATAGTGTCTAATGTAACAATAAAATTGCAAGAGAGCTTTAAAAATTGTTTTTATGAATATTTATTGTAGTTTTAATATGCTCAAAGGGAAAAGGGACATCACCATCATGTGACCGCACCATACTCTGACACAGCATGTGACAGCACCATACCAGATGGCAATATCAATAAAGCATGAAAGTTTCGAAGGAGAGAGGGAGGAAATTCAATTCAATTTCAATTCAATTTTATTTGTATAGCGCCATATCACAACATACATTGTCTCAAGGCACTTTACATAGTGAGGTCAATATTACAATATTACAGGGAAAACTCAACAAATCCCACAATGAGCAAAGCACTTGATTGTCAGTGATTACATTAGTCTGGTTACACCAACTTTACAGATCATGGTAGCACCAACTTTAGAGGACAGAGCCGTTCAAGCCCTGGGCTATCACATTTAAAAATAGATCATTTCCCCAAGGAGTTAAATGAACCTTGTCACGAAGGAAGAGCTGAGGATGATCAAACACGATTTGTGGATGATGTAGAGTCCTCCCATTAACAGACAACATAAAGGTTGCCATCACACTGTTGATGAACTTCCTTGCTTTGTCCATCTTTGCTGGCGGCCCATACCTCCAGTGGAGCCTCTGATTGATGGATGACAGCAGTATCTTCATTTCTGGAAACTGCTGGTGGAGGTCATGCAGGTCTCTCTTCATTGCCTCAAGAAGCAGCACGCTTTTGAAATGTCCAAGATCATTGCCCCCGCAGTGGATCACAAGCACTTCCGGAGGAGTTTCCTTTAAGGCATTGGCGGAAATAGGGTAGTAGGTCATCCCAACACATGCCTCCCTTGCCAAACCACTGGACACGTGCAGACGCTCCAAGGTTGGTCCCCATCGTCTCCCTTGCTCTCCTTTCACCACGTCGTACATAGCTATCTCCAACAATCCACACTTTGCAGGATGCTGATGGAAAAGAAAGTAACATATACAGTTTTAGTTTTAGTTCTCAATCTACAGCTTTTGAACTTTATTGTTCCTGTTTTACTTATCATTCAGAAGTTGCATAATAGTTATTATTTATCTTTTTTTTAAAACAGAATTTGTTAACAAATGAGCTTGTTCTGAAATAAACTAGCTGCAAGTTACTGAAAACTTCAAACCCTCCTTAGTTTGATGTACCAAAGATATCACCGTTTGTTTGAAGTTTATATTCAAAATATATTGTGATAATAACGTACCTTTCTCTCGGAGTGTCAATCTCCTGATGAATGTTACTTCTTCTTTACGATGCACAAGATGGACAGTTGACTTGACTTTACTGAAGAAAATAAAAAAAACTTGGTTAACATGGTAGACACTTTAATATCAGCACTTGTAGAATAACCGGTGGCTGGAGTTCTATGACCCTATGGCTACCATTTTTTACATGCTAGACATTGTAAATTAGCATAGTATACATTTTTAACTTGAATTGTCAAAGTTTTAACTACGTTAAATACTTTTTTAAGTCAAGAAAAATAATTTACCATGTGTAATTTACCTCATCTTGTATGCTGTTGCCAGGGGAAGCACCTCCAGGTTCCTAAAAACTCCTGTGAAATGTCTGTGAGGAGCCCAGAATATATTCATTTCTGATCAGCTATTTGGACAGTGATTGGTCCTTTGGGTGGAGCAGGAATTGTTAACCACTCCACCTGATACTGTAATGCAAATGTTCTCAAAAACCTACTTCCAAAAGAGAATGGGATATGGGAAAATTCCTAATCTAATCATGTCTGTATAGACAATGAATTTAGATATGATATTCATCAACGTTATGTGCCAAACATTGTTTTGAACTCAATGCTATTAAACAAAAAAGAAGATTTAAAAAAGAGTCCCCTGTTTGTCTTCAGAAAATGACACAAGTCGCCTTTTATATGGTTTGACATGACACTCACACTCCTGTATACATTAGGACCAAAAAATATGAGATCGCTGTAAATAAGCTTTTACAATTTTTAATCAGTTTTTGTTTGGTAAAGGAGGATAAGAGCTAGATATAGATAGATAGAACTCAGAAGTGACATTTTCAACTGGCCAAATGATACTTTTAGATTTTTGTTATTACATGAGGAACAATTAAATACAAAACACAGCTACTTAATATAGTTATAGTATCTGCCTAAAAAGCAAAAGGAACCTTATCACATCATGAACTGTATTGTTTTCTTACAAAAAGGATTTTAATAGAGATAACAAACCCTCCTGCACACTGTCCTTTTATACCTTTTTAGTTGAAATACCAAAATAAAGCTTAGACTATGCTCTTTCCAATACTTCCAGCAATTCACTTATCTGGGTAATGTCAGCATCTGCGCTTACATTTCCCAAATGAGTGAGTTGTGAGTTGATAGTTTTAAGGGTCTAACATGATGATAGATATATGTTTGGAATGCTTGTATTCTGTAGATGTGATTTCAGCTATAATAAGCGATATTTCACCCTTCTTTCATGGTATAATGTCAGCATCTGTGCTGACTCCCCAAATGAGTTATTTGTGAATTAAAGTTTAGGGAGTGGGACGTGACATCCAGGTCAAGTGTGTGTCTGACCTCTGTTAGTTATTTTATATATGATTTAATTCCAACATGGTACACATCAAAATAAAGGTTACATGAAACACAGGAGACAGATCTTTGTATTAGCATCACCACACTTTACTATCATAGACACACTTTAATAACAGACATATTCAAAAGGTACAGTGGCCTTAACATAGTTATAGTATGTGCCTAAAAAGGCAAGAAAGCATTTCACATCAGGAACTGTATTGTTTTCTTACAAATATTATTTTATAAGAGATAACAAACCCTCCTGCACACTGTACTTTTATACCTTTATATACAGGCTTGGATACTTTATTGATCTCCAAGGGGAAATTCAGGCAACTAAAGGAAAGTGTTAAACTGTTTTTTCACCTGAAACTAACAGTTGGTCATTCCTTTGTCTTGCAGAAGTACTGTAAATGGACAATCACTGATTTCTGGCCAACTGCTGTTTTTTGCATAATGGCCGGAATTATGAAAAGATCTAGCCAGCATCGTCGACACACCCCACACCCCTCACCCGCTCCAAGTCACTCACTTCTCACAAGGCAGCGCCCTCCACAATTATCTAATTTGCTTGAAAACATTGGTTCACTCAGAAGTGACATTTTCAACTGGCCAAATGATACTTTTAGATTTTTGTCATTACACGAGGAAAAATTAAATACAAAACACAGCTATCACATCATGAACTGTATTGCTTTCTTACAAAAAGGATTTTAATAGAGATAACAAACCCTCCTGCACACTGTCCTTTTATACCTTTTTAGTTGAAATACCAAAATAAAGCTTAGACTATGCTCTTTCCAATACTTCCAGCAATTCACTTATCTGGGTAATGTCCGCATCTGCGCTTACATTTCCCAAATGAGTGAGTTGTGAGTTGATAGTTTTAAGGGTCTAACATGATATGACATAAAGGTTACATGAAACACAGGAGACAGATCTTTGTATTAGCATCACCACACTTTACTATCATAGACACACTTTAATAACAGACATATTCAAAAGGTACAGTGACAATATGTATTGTCATTTTGCAGAGTACATGTACATAGGCAGAAGGTGCACTTAAAATCTAACCAGAGGAGCAATGAAAGCACAGAAGTGCAATGTGATATATACAATATAGACAGGTGGTGCAGTATGAACAATATAAGACATACAGTGCAGTGTAGACAGTAGTATACAGTTAAGAATGTGAAATTCACTGGTTTTGGAGATTGAGGCAGAGCTGGCCAAGACAATTCAGTTACATTTGACCAGGTTAGGGTTATGAGTAAAGCAAACTCTGGACAACCTGTAAATAGCCCCACCCACAGGTTATCCCCGCCCATCAACACATCTTTTGTTCACCTGCAGTCTTCTCCTAGGTCCCCTCTATGTTCTTATATGGTTGGTACATATAAAAGCAGGCCACTCTCTTCACTGAACCTGAGACTGACCCGCTGGAGACTGTGCCAGAGATCTACAGACAAGTGACAACAGCAATTTTCAGAATAATTTACTGGGGAAATCCTACCTTCTATTCTTCTACAAAAATCAGTTTTCATTGCTTCTAAAAAGCTTTTATTATTCCAAGTCTTAGTTAGTTTTTTGCCTTTGAGCCTTTTGCTCAGAGTTCCAGAGTTTTACCTTGTTTGTTTTTATTTCCGTCCAGAGTTTGCTTTACTCATTCCTGGGAAATGGCTCCAAGGTAAGGAACATTATTACTTGCTTAGATACTGGATTGTAAATAGGTGCAGATGGTTTTGCTTTTGCAATGTTCAGAGTATATGATTGTCACGCGGCAAAGTGCGAGTTCCGACACCACCGCACACGCGCAGCCACGGAGCACCGCAGCCCGGGCCCCGGCCCTGGCCGCCCCCGGAGCTCATGGAAGGCCATCGGCTCGGCCCACGACCCGCTGCCCGGGGGTCGTGGCCGAGGGGAGGAAAAAAAAACAAAGAACCGGCAAAGTGCGAGCTCCGACCACCACCGCACACGCGCAGCCACGGAGCACCGCAGCCCGGGCCCCGGCCCTGGTAGCCCCCCGGAGGCCCCCCGGATGCCATCGGCTCGGCCCACGACCCGCTGCCTGGGAGTCCGGGGCCACATTGGCTCTGGGAGAAACCAAACCGTTGTCACGCGGCAAAGTGCCAGCTAACCTCTAACCCCAGCTTTTGAGTTAGACCAATTGTGTTTTTTTTAGTTTGTCCATTTCATGCACCTTATTTAATCAATCTATTATGAATGAACCTATTAGTATTCCTATATCAACCACATTATCCTTAATGCCTTTTTTTCTCTTTTTCCAGGAAACCTGCACACAGACACTATCTGCTTTGCCCATTGTGTCTTAGAACCCAAGACACCCTGTCATGCCACCTGCGCAGAGTCTGCATGAAAAAGTGCACTGAAGCAGCCATTGAAGCCGTGGTTGAAAAGGCCAAGCTGGACGTTTTGGACCTCCTGCAGAATGGCAGGGCTTTTAGTTATGTAGTCCTTACTGGAATTATGGCGGATGCAAATCCAATCCAGAGGTTGGTGGCTTCCACAATACTTCTTGTTCAATCAGAGTTCACAGAATTCCCGTGAGAGCTCATGTCACTGCGCATGTCCCATCCCCCAATGGGCCACATGCTTTGTTTTGGTTAATGGCCCTCCTTTTGTTCTGGTTGATAGATGCTTCCAAACTCAAAACTATGTTTCTGCTTTCATCACAATCCCCTTTTACTATTTCTTTGAGTTTAGTTTCACACACTTTAATTCATTAACCATTTTTCAAATATCTTGTTTTCCCTATTGAAAGAATGATTGAGGAGCTGGAGCGTCATCACTTGATTGTGACTGGAGTCCCCCCCCCTCTGCCCAATGCCAATGCTGAGGCCGGACCATCCACCAGACAGCCAACTGAGACTGAGGCTGGAGACCAGGGTGAGCCGTCTGGAGAGTTTGAGCCATCCGACGTGACATCTGACAGCAGTGGCGAGGTGTTTCAATGGTGAGTGTCAGTATCACAACTTATCCGATGATGTGTGTTTTTGAGTGTGGCTCACATTAAATCCTAGTTATGCACTATTATAACAAAAGTCTTATCCCACATTGCAGTGACCGAGATGTGAATTATTCCAACAAGGCCAGGCAGCACATGCTTGAGAAGGGCCTTTATAAGAAGCATTCTCTGGACCATCCACTGCTGAGGGCCTTTGCCAAACACCTCAAGATAGATCTCCTCAATGAAAGTTTCAAACAGGAGGTGAGGACCATCATTACACACTGTGTTTATTAGAAACGTTAATTAGAAAGTTAATAAAAGATAAAGCAAGAAGCAACAGTCATGATTAGAAGGTAATTTAACATTGTTTATTTTATTTTCAGGTTGAAAATGTATCTCGGTACCTATGTCAACCCTGAGAGACCATCCCTGCAGTTTGTGAATAACAGAGAGAAGCTCCGACAGTACCTACGTGACCTCTCTGAGGCAAAATTGAAAAAACAGACTCAGCAGAATTACCTCAAGAGCTTGAAAAGGTTGGCAGCAGTTTTTTTTATTATGATGTTAACAGTGTAGACAATAGATGTAAATGGTTGTTATTACATGTACATACTTAAATCCCTGTACTTCCTCTAACAGATTCCTGCATTTCCACACTGTACAAACCAACCTGAGGCATGAGGATGAGGCACTCCATACAGAGTGCAAGCACTTTATTGACTTCATTGGTTCTCTGCAGAAAGTCACCTCCAAGCTAGTGGGCAAAGAGATCACCCAAAAGAGGTAAGTTTAAGTGTTTGTACCCATGTAAATGGATTACACTACAGAACTGGTACTCTTCTCTCTGCCTGCTGTAATATGATTTGTTAATACAGTTGATGTTTTTTCTCATAGGCATGACACGTTGATTGAAAAACATCAATTAACACCACATGACTGTCGGACTGTTCTGGAGGCTGCCAAGCAGGACTTTTTGGCAATTATGGGTAAACTGTCTGACGGTTGTTCTGACACCCTGGAGCCTGCCGAGTCAATCTTTGTGGTGTACTATCTCGAGGCCATCATCATCCTGAAACACCTCCAACGACCAGGCGTGGTGGAGCACATGACTATGAGTTTTACTGTGCTCTTTTGGTCTGTGTCGATAAATTGTTTAGCCATTACATTTACTAATCGTTGGGATATCCTCATTTTCTACAGGTCGGTGAGTGAGTTGCCAGGAAAGAAGAACGGCAACATTACGTCATTGGGGTAAAGGAGCACAAGACGGCAGCACATCAAGTGGCCGTGTTTGCCTTGTCAGAGGAGGAGGAGCGTGTAAGTTCATCACAGTGAGATCACATTTCCTGTGAGAACCTGTCAGAACGTGTTCAACAGCAGAAATTCATCTTAATTCCCCTTTCTCCTCTGCCAACAGTGGTTTGGTACATACTACAGACTGGTACGTCCACAGCTCCTTGAATCCAACAGGAAACGAAAGAGGGATGTGGAGGATGAGTGTAATGCAGAGGGCAGGTTCTTTGTCTCCTCCTCAGGGGGGGGGGCAATTTACAACCCATCAAATGACCTGATGAGGCTGCACTCAAAGTAATTGAATCATTTTCCATTTTCTGCTCATCGCTGTCTCAGGTGAGATGTCTTGATAAATTTCTAACATCCTGTTCAAACTTGCATTTTAGATACAACCTCCCGTCAGTGACCAGCCAGATGGCGCAGAGAACATTTGAGACGGCAGCTCAGCGCTTGACAGAAGCACAAAAGTCATTGGTGGCCGATTACCTGACCCATTCCAGCGCAACAGCCGAGAAGCATTACCGCATGAAGCAGTGTGATATCATCGTGAAGACCTCTCAGCTGTTGAGCAACATGAGTAAAGTCTCAAGGTGAGCATGTTTTATATTTGCCGACACAATGCAAACATAATCATGCACACCATAATCTATATTTAGGCACACTGAAAGTCTTATGTTTTTCTTATAATCTCATTCATTTATTGTTTTATGTAGAGCTGAGCCTTCTGGGGAAGGTACCAGGCATGGTGCTGTCCCATATTCATCACCCATCAAACAGCCAGTGATACGTCTGCCGAGGCTCCCCTCTCACAATGAGAAGGTCAAATTCTTCAAGGCATTTGAAACCCTCCTGCAAACTTACCCTCTTTCACTGAATGGGAAAAGGCCGGAAGTGAAACAACGTAGGAATGTGTCTCAAGAGTTTCAGCGGAAGCTTCACACTTATTGGGGGAGGAAGCAGTTGGAAATGCGTGAAGCACATACCCGCTGTGAGTATTTTCTGACCATATTTCACATTATTTTCAAGTAAAAATGATTGCACGATTCAAAGATTTCCATTATTGTATTCATGACTAACAGAACTTTTGTTATTTATTTTGACAGCAAACTTCAGTCGGCGTAAGCCAACAAAAGAGCGACTCGAAGCATGGATTAAAAGGCAGGGATGGAAGATGACTGCCGGCCTCAGCGATGAAGTTCTTAAGAACTGGGCACCATCTGGATCTGAGGACTGTACCACAGACAGCAAACAGATACAGAAATTGGTGTGAACACAGAAGTGGAGAGGACTTCACATAAGTGACTTTGAAGGCAAGGGCAGAGGAATCATTATGACCCGCATATTTGAGGCTGGCGAGGTGCTCTGTGACTAACATGGAACTGTTGTCACATTCAGTGAGGGCCAGAAAATACACCAGAGCAACACTGACAGGGAGACTGGATATGTCTTCTTTTTCAAAAATAAAAAAGGAGAGTTAATGTGCATTGAAGCCCACTCGAACACCTGTGATTGCCACCATGGGATGCAGACTTTCGGCAGGTTGATCAATCATTCCAAAAAGAAAGCCAACATCAAGCCAAAGTACTGCAGTATGGAAATGGATGGAGAGCAAAGGAATGTAATCCTTTTCCTCGCAACCAGGACTTTGTTGGTGAATGAGGAAGTTCTGTTTGACTATGGAGTCAACAAGAAATCTTTTGGGGGAGAGGCCGGAGGGCTCGACTGGCTCCCGTAGCCTGCTGGGCATCGGCCTTCAGACATTCTGGTGTCCACTGGTATCTTGTAGCTCGCATAAACGGAGCACAAGTTATCACGGTCCCACCCAAATAATTCACTATATAGGTGTCCACTGGTATCTTGTAGCTCGCATAAATATAGCACAGGTTATCACGGTCCAACTCTCGCGGTAACCCTGCTGGGGGAACTTATACCATGAGCATCACTCTCGCTCTCAACCTCTCTCACTCCCTCACTCCTTCCCTCCACGTATTTACATTACATGTCGCTAACTCTGTGTTCTCTCTCTCCTAGTGTATCCCTGACCCGTGAGCTGCAGGATCCAAGCCTGCCATTACTGTCATTATTATTATTATTACTATTACTATTACTATTATTACCTCTCTAAAAAGTAGCCAGCCCTGCATCTTCCTTCAGACATTCTGTTGGATGTCCTAGACCCGGTGAAATATAACTGAATTGTCTTGGCCAGCTATGCCTCGATCTCCACCTACAAAACCAGTGAATTTCACATTCTTAACTGTATACTACTGTCTACACTGCACTGTATGTCTTATATTGTTCATACTGCACCACCTGTCTGTCACTGTACCTTTTGAATATGTCTGTTATTAAAGTGTGTCTATGATAGTAAAGTGTGGTGATGCTAATACAAAGATCTGTCTCCTGTGTTTCATGTAACCTTTATTTTGATGTGTACCATGTTGGAATTAAATCATATATAAAATAACTAACAGAGGTCAGACACACACTTGACCTGGATGTCACCTCCCACTCCCTAAACTTTAATTCACAAATAATTCATTTGGGGAGTCAGCACAGATGCTGACATTATACCATGAAAGAAGGGTGAAATATCGCTTATTATAGCTGAAATCACATCTACAGAATAAAAGCATTCCAAACATATATCTATCATCATGTTAGACCCTTAAAACTATCAACTCACAACTCACTCATTTGGGAAATGTAAGCGCAGATGCTGACATTACCCAGATAAGTGAATTGCTGGAATTATTGGAAAGAGCATAGTCTAAGCTTTATTTTGGTATTTCAACTAAAAAGGTATAAAAGGACAGTGTGCAGGAGGGTTTGTTATCTCTATTAAAATCCTTTTTGTAAGAAAACAATACAGTTCATGATGTGATAGCTGTGTTTTGTATTTAATTGTTCCTCGTGTAATGACAAAAATCTAAAAGTATCATTTGGCCAGTTGAAAATGTCACTTCTGAGTGGACCAATGTTTTCAAGCAAATTAGATAATTGTGGAGGGCGCTGCCTTGTGAGAAGTGAGTGACTTGGAGCGGGTGAGGGGTGTGGGGTGTGTCGACGATGCTGGCTAGATCTTTTCATAATTCCGTTTTTTAATAATTGCCTGTTTGCCTCATTACACAACCAGGTAGATTATTGACAGAATGTATAAGCATAATTTAACTCATTGTACTGGCTTGAGATTGGCTGCACAGATTTTTTTTTAAAAATGTAAAATGTTCATATTTTCCCAAGAAAATGTCCTTGAGCCTGTTGTAATGGATGGATGTTTTTGTTTATCCATCAAGGTTGTAAATTAATTCTTAATTTGTGATACTTCAGTGTTGTAGTATGCTTGTTTATTAGCTCCTGCATAATTTTAGACTTGAGGACCCAGAGTGGACAGGATGTTTGTGTCAAAGTGGCAGTTATGATATGTTAACCTTCTTTTGAAAATCTACCTGTAGTAGTACCTTCAGTTTGTGACATGCACTAGGTGTACATGTTTTTCAAATTAGTGTAGAATACGATGGAATGCGCTCAGCTGTACATGTCACACCTTTGGTCTTGTGAAGAGCATTTACTAAATCTGAAAATGCATCAAGACCAGGATATCATTGTGAAATATCTGGTATGAATTTTCTTTTTGCTATTTCTATTGAACAAGATTCAAAATCCTGGTAGGCAAATTCAATATTTGTCACATAATTCATATCTTAGATTTAAACCCCGGTGAATTGCTTGCAGACTTGACAAAATCTAATTAAGTTGTGAGTAACCAGACGGTTTCTCAGCACCTGATTTAATAATAGATTCAGCATGTTATGATCTCAGACCTCCAAGCTGCTGTCTGTTGCCTACCTTGTCTAAAACAAAACAAAAAAATGACCAAAGTAAGTGGACGTTGCCATGCAAGTACTGTAAATATTTGATGTTTGTTTTTGTACTTTTGTTTAAAATAAAATCTTGTGAACTTAGAAATTCAATTGGGCGTCGGATAGCGGTGCCCGACGAGGGATAGTCTGTATAACCCTGTCGAATCACGTCTCGGCATTTCCATCTTTTCGACAGCCAATAACTGACGTCTATCTCCATCTTTCCGGAGCGGTCCAATCTCGGCTCGTTATTTCCATTTTTTCGACGGCAAATCGCTGAGGTCTATCTCCATCTTTCGCCGCTGTTGAACTACGTCACATGTTTTCGTCAGCCAATCGGTGTGTCCACTCTCCATCTTCTGACAGCCAATCACCGTGGCCCCGCTACGGGAGTCACAGAAGCGCTCGAAATTCGAAGTTGTCGATTACCTCTTCGAATCCGGACGACACGACACTCGAATATCATTGAAAGGTAAGATGTCAGCGAAGTTGTTTCATTTTATCGGGTCGCGAGTGACGTAGCTGGCTGGAACGTATGTATTACACACAAAAAACTACTTTAACAGGGGTTTAAAAAAAAGTTTAAATACGTTGTGAATTACAAATTTTTAAATTCACCAATTTATCAATAATTCATAACTGTAGTGGCCATTACAGTCTTTATCAGCGTCGGTTACAGTTTTGCAGTATTAAGATAAAAGTGACTGTCATTACTTGCTGTCACTGTAATTTGATAGATAAAATCTTGGCGAAAATGGCTCCTATACTGTCTGTGCCCATCCCCCCACCGCCGGAATCGGTTCCCCGTTATTTAAGAGGTTCAGTAAGATAGCTTTCCTCGTACTGCTATAAATCATTTTCTTTTCGTGGTTTTTATCAATTAATGATTGATTATAAAGTTTTCTAAACTTGTATGTTTTGTCATGGCATAATAACATATTATACATGGAGCACAAATGTGTCAAATTTACCTAATTTACAAAATAAATATTTTTTTTTATGGTCAGATGGCTTCAAAAGACAAAAAGCACAGGGCTATGGGTGATGAGGAGTGGATGTCCCGCCTGCGACGGTTCGCTGCTGTTGGGGTCTGGCCCTCTGATGCAGGAAACAGGCCGGCACCACGTCAGAAAAAGTGGCATGATCTGTATCTGAAGGTATACTTGAAGAAAGTGATATGTGTACAATAATTAAACTTAAAGCAATGCCATAATCCTGCAGCTCAGCTCACTGTCAAACAATATTACAGATTGAGAAATGCCCGATGCAGCGGAGGGGACAAATGTCTCTGTTTGGAGGGACACAGACATGCAGCTGTGGCTTCCATACAAAGAAGGTATCAGATGACATACAAAACATTATGATGTGTTGGTGTGTGTTGTATTCTGTATAGTAAAATTTCATGGTCATTTCTTGGAACCTGTAGCCCTCCAGCTCGGTACCTGCCTCTCCCTCAGTGACACCACAACCAAGACTCTCAACGCCACCAGTGTCAGGATCCTCCTCTTCAACACCTGGTCCGACAGTGCGTAAGCCCGCTTTGACTTTGGCATCGGTAAGTAATGCGGAAGAACTGATACTGATACTTATATTTGTAATGTATTTGAATACCTTAATTTTAAAAGGATCCACTTCTCGTTATTTTTTCTTCTCATCAGTTTACGAAACCGCGGTTCGGTGAGTCTCATGGGGCCAATTTAACGCCAAACCTTGATTTGGCTAGGAAGCATGTGAACAAGGTAATGTAAGGAGAGTGACAGCTTATGACACAGTGAACAAGGTCTCCTGAGGAGCTCAGCAAAGCAGGAGGCATGACGATCCTGGTTCCATCCCTTAAGGCCTTCCAGAAGGTACAGCTGGAAATTCAGGCCGTTGGCACTCATTCCTTAAGACAGAAGCAGTATGAGAAATAACTATATGATGTTTTTTGTCACTGTTTACAACATAATAATAATAATCATATTTTTTTCATACTAACCTGGAATGAACCTGTTGAGATGCAGGTGGAAGGACTCGAGCGATGTGGACCCTCTAGCACACCTGTCATGTGGCAGGACGATGCCCTCCTTGGTGGTGGTGCCAGTCTGAGCATACAGGAGTACACCTGGTTCATCCTGGATGCACTTAACGTGCCTCCTCTGGGTTTGCAAGATGTCCTGCATCCTCTCCTTGTTTTTTGCGTTTTCATTTGTTAAATATATGTTGAAATGATCTTGTTTTAATTACTGTAATAACTATTTTGGGAATAACAATTTTGTATTTATAATGTTGTTAACTGTGCTCTCATTCTCTCAGCCCACAAGTAGCGCTTCGTTGTCCTCGGCCGTGTCCAGCACTGTTTCATGCGCCACAGGGAGGAGGACCCCTTCACCTGGCCACAGTCCCAGGAGATACGTTCAGACTGTTTCCCCTCTGTCTCTTCCTCCTTCTCCTGTGTCTTCGATGGCCTCCACTTCCTCGGTTCCATCAGCCGCTACTAGAGTTGAGAGAAACACTTCAATTAACTTGTTGTCTTCACTCCCACTTTTATTAAACTTGAAACAATGATAATATTTAACCCTTTTTTAATTTTAATTTACAAATCAGGAAGTGTCAGCTACCACCTCCACTGGTTCCTCCTCTGCTCCTCTCCCCCCTGTGACCTCAGCACCTGCCGTTGCTTCTACATCTATTGCCGGTCCCTCAACCCATCCTGCTCCTGACCCTCTTCCGTTGGCCGGAAATGTGGAGGCTGATGCCGGTTCAGCACCTGGCTGGCTCCCTGCTAAACTCCTGAAGACCATTCCTCTTCAAGATCAGAAATGGATTTCAGCAGCTTTGTGGAAGCACCAGCGGCTGCGCTCTGACCTCAAACTCTGGTATGATCCACCAGAGCCAGCATTGATTTATCACCAGATCCCCACTCCAGAGCGATTTTTCAGTCACCGGCTTCTTTTGTGGATGCCATACCACCTTTGGAAGGTCAGGCTTAGCTGTCCTGTGTGTGGTAAACATCTCACAGGCTATGGAGCCCACAAGAGAGCCCGCCAGGTTCTGGATATTGACAGGTATTACCTGTTGATAACAGAGACTCTCTGGTGCAGCGCAGTTGGTTGCAAAACCAGCTACATTTCCACCAGCAAAACCATTTTGGACCAGCTGGACTTGGCCCACAGGCTTGAGTTCCGAATAATCCTTACTCAAAGGTGAGTAACTGAGATTATTCATTTTATGTCTCTTTTTTTTGTCATTGAAACACACTGCAAATGAGCTGATTTTATTGTTTGTATCTTTCCCTTTGTTTAACGCAGATATGCTTGTGACATGCGTGTCATACGATTTCTGAGACAGAGGACCCTTGGTAACAGTTCCTCCCGCTTGGTCAAGCAGCTGAGGGAAAACCACAGCGAGGAGTGGCTTAAGCACTCTGCCGGTACCTTGGTGCATGCTCGGACTTTGCTGCCCGGCCATGCCTGCTCCCTGTCCAGTTCCAGGAGCCGCCTGAGCCAGTAGCCATACCATCTCACAGGTGGATGCTGGCTGTTAATGGCAGAGACATCCTGAGCAGGCTTGAACACATCAAGGCCAGCATAACATCTACCTTTGGCAGTATCCTGAAAATGGACTCCACGAAAAAAGTACATATTTTTAACTGTGAATGCTGTAGTATTCTACAATGCAGTAGAATACACTGTACATTACAATTATTACATTAGAAGTACATTTGTGAAATATGAATTGAATGCTTTATTTAAAAACAAAGAAACATAGTACTATTATACAAGCATTACACATTTCCAATGTATTTAATCACCAACTGACCTTTATGTGTGATTACAGATCACTAAGAAGCTGTCGGGCCTTGCCAAGGGGACCGCCTTGTGGCTTACATCTGTGAGCAACGAGGTGGGCCAAATCCTCATCAGTGTCCTGACTGCTCAGGAGGGTCCCGCTCTGGACATTATGGTAGCTGACCTCATCCGCAGGTACAGCAATGCTGGTGTGACCCCTCCTCAGCTACTTTATGTAGACTGTGACTGTTGTCTGGAGGGCAGAGGGCAGACTAAATTGCAGCAAAGATTTGGTGGATGGCCAGACCTGGTTGTGAAACTGGACATATACCATTTCATGCGGCGACTGGCATCGGGGTGTACAAAGGATGCACATCCGGTGCACATCCGGTGCAGTAACGGCATAACTGTGCAGTCATGCAGGGCACTACTCTGCAGTTGTTTGATGTTAATCAAACAACTGCAACTTATTGTGCCACTCTCATTCAGTGGCACAATAAGCGACTGAAGAGGCAGGACAGTAACATTCTGCTGCAAGGGGTCAACTTGCCTCCTGCAATTCCAGTTGCTCGTGCCCCTCTCCCACATGTACAGGTACACCCCGCTGTTGCACCCCTACAGCCAGGCCCTCAACATCAGTACCACTTGCCACCAAGTACAGCAGGACAGGCAGTGGTCAAGAGGAAGTCTGCTGCTCCAGCCTATCACCCCCATGCCCCGAAGGCTTTCTGCCCGAGATTGCCAGCCCCCGAGGCAGTTGTTCCCTCAGCCAGCACCTCCGCCTACCTCTGCCTGCTTCCATTTAGTCATCGACCCCAGCCCTGCTATGGGCCCAATTGGGTTTTTGGCCCCACAAGTACCTGCAGCCAAATCCATTGCCCCTGATGGCCTCCTTCCCACCCCATCACCTGTCCGTAGGCCATACAATCGGACAACAGACAAAAATAAATGCAGTCAGTGCCACCAGCCCCGGAACAAAGACAATGGCCATGGTCAATATTATGGGTACATTTACTGTCCCCAAAATGCTAACATGTCCCTTGACCAGTGGATGGAAGAGATGAAGAGGAAGAGGGCACAAAAAAAATTAATCTGTTTCATTCTTTAAGTGTAAAAAGTTTTTAAAAGATTGAAAAAAAGGTATATTTTTATCATATTCCAAGTGACCTTGTAAAGTATGCAGAGTTTTCTTTTGACAGTTTTATATTTGTATTCATTTATTTTTTCACATTTTATTTTAGTTATTTTATATAAATATTTAATCTAATTTTGTTTGCTATAGTCACGTGAGTAGATATTTAATTTGTCAGTAAGTAACTCATAGAATTGTTGGATCAGTCCAAAAGCAGTTTCATTTGATTCGGGGGCTCTCACCGGACGTGTGGACATCCATTTTATGTGTGTTTGCTTTCGAACCGCTGGAATTGTGAACCGTATCATTTAAAAAAAAACTAGCCTTGACCTTTGACCTCTGCCATTTGCAGCAGGTTACAAAAATACTCCGAGGGTGTTGGTGAGATCCCACAAGTGATGTCCTATCCAATTTATGTGACATTTCAACGGTTTTTGCCTTCTTTTTGCTGTGTTCTGGCCGGCCTTTTTAATCAGCTCTATAGCTGAGCCAAGCCTGAGATGATGATCTAAATGTCTTAAAAATTCATAAAAATTCCCAGGCCACGGACCGCTGATTTGCTAGTTATACTTCAAATTAAAGGCCACATACACTGATACCAAATGGGTTGTTTTCAACCAAATAGGTTGTTGGCTCTTCATATTCTGACATGTAGTGTGATATTTACTGGGTGTTTGACATCCCCTTGTACATTAAGCCTGAAATGGCCTTCTTTTGTAGGCCTGTATTAATGCCAGCCTTACACCAATCCCAGCATTAAATTACATTCATTACATCACAGCATGTGAGCACCACATTAAAGCTCAAGATTTGCAGTTTCCAATGGATGTCAGCACGTGTCTCATTTCATTCTTTTATTTGCCATTTATTGATGGAATATTGAAGATTTGCCACAGCAGTTTATGCTTAAGTGATTTTCTGGATCATTTAATCTAATTATTTAGTTTTTTAAAAATTTGTTTTGAATTAAACCAGTTGAAACATGTTCTGACATGACAATGTACCGGCCATTATGCAAAAAACAGCAGTTGGCCATTTACAGTACTTCTGCAAGACAAAGGAATGACCAACTGTTAGTTTCAGGTGAAAAACCAGTTTAACACTTTCCTTTAGTTGCCTTGAATTTCCCCTTGGAGATCAATAAAGTACCTATCTATCAATCTATCTATCTATCTATCTATCTCTAGCTCTTATCCTTCTTTACCAAACAAAAACTGATCAAAAATTGTAAAAGGTTATTTACAGCGATGTCATATTTTTTGGTCCTAATGTATACAGGAGTGTGAGCGTCATGTCAAACCATATAAAAGGGGACTTGTGTCATTTTCTGAAGACAAACAGGGGATTCCTTTTTTAAATCTTCTTTTTTGTTTAATAGCATTGAGGCCAAAACAATGTTTGGCACATAACGTTGATGAATATCATATCTAAATTCATTGTCTATACAGACATGATTAGATTAGGAATTATTCCATATCCCATTCTCTTTTGGAAGTAGGTTTTTGAGAACATTTGCATAGAGTATCAGGGGGAGTGGTTAACAATTCCTGCTCCACCCAAAGGACCAATCACTGTCCAAATAGCTGGTCAGAAATGAATATATTCTGGGCTCCTCACAGACATTTCACAGGAGTTTTTAGGAACCTGGACGTGTCTCCCCTTGCAACAACATATTTTCTACAAGATGAGGTAAATTACACATGGTAAATTATTTTTCTTGACTTAAAAAAGTATTTAACGTAATTAAAACTTTGACAATTCAAGTTAAAAATGTATACTATGCTAATTTACAATGTCTAGCATGTAAAAAATGGTAGCCATAGGGTCATAGAACTCCAGCCACCGGTTATTCTACAAGTGCTGATATTAAAGTGTCTACCATGTTAACCAAGTTTTTTCTTATTTTCTTCAGAAAAGTCAAGTCAACTGTCCATATTGTGCATCGTAAACAAGAAGTAACATTCATCAGGCGATTGACACTCCAAGAGAAAGGTATGTTATTATCACAATATATTTTGAATATAAACTTCAAACAAAGGGGGATATCTTTGGTACATCAAACTAAAGGGGGGTTTGAAGTTTTCAGTAACTTTGCAGCTAGTTTATTTCAGAACAAGCTCATTTGTTGACAAATTATGTTTTTTTAAAAAGATAAATGATAACTATTATGCAACTTCTGAATGATAAGTAAAACACAGGAACAGTAGAGTTCAAAAGCTGTTTTTTGTGAGTCTGAGAAGTGAGTAACTTGAAACAGTGTGAATCTGTGCCAGACCTTGACTGTCTGCAGTGTGGGGGAGGGTTACCTGTAGCTGACGATGGCCATTAAGCCTATCCACACAAAATTGAAGGAGGTACAGTGGATGAGATACAATGGATAATGTGCCATCCACATCAAGAATGATAACTATATTGACAATTATAAATATATATATTTCAAATCAAAATATATCTGCAGTTCAATCTCTATATAGTAAAGTTAATGTATGTGTATATATAAGCACTTCACTACAATAATAAGATCAGGGGTACAGAATGATAAGATGTCTTCTATTTAGCCTACTTCTCAAATATTGATAAAATGTTCTTAATTCATCTTAAGTAACCAAACACTGTCTCTGTAACTTTGTCACTGCTTCTAACTTTGCAGGTGATTTGAAACCTTTGCCTCTAAATGCATCATTGCTAGTTTGCCTGCTGTTTTATGAATAATCTCGGTTCTATTTGGATAGTTCAGCACCATCATAGAGTACAATAATGTTTTCTTTATAAGGTGCCATTGGTATAGGTGTGATAAACAGTGCATCCCTGTTTTATGTGTATTCAGACATAATGAGAGAAATGAAGGATGCCGGCTATGGACAGATTACTGCAAATTGACAAAACATTCACGCCACACTAGTTCTACAAGTTCAGGGTTGAACTTTGTGTATCTATCTGATTATCCTGTCAAGAAAAATCCATGCAACTGAAAACACACCTTCTAGCAGTTAGCCCTGTTATAATGGAAATTAAACTAGATGCTGTGCTGGGCCGACGCGCCAAGTAAAACCGACTCAATTCAAGCTGCATATTACGTCAATGGAAAAGAGGCTTATGTGTAAAAAGTAGTATTGAACATTGAGCCCTGAGACAGAGAAGATGTCCCCACTTTGATGTTACATAATGACTGAAATCCCCTGTTTGTTTGGAAAAATGATATTGCAACATCACACTGCTCCATTAGTACAGAAAAATAATGTATTCTGTGGTATGTGACAACGTTTTGCTTTCAAAAAGATAATGTTCTCTGTCTCTGCAAAGACAAATACATTGCCAGAGAACCTTTGGTGAATTGATTACTTGCAGGAATCTAGAGGTGAAGTCCTGCCTATTTTTTTCAAACTCAATGTACAATGGCATGATGTGTGACAGAGAGCAGTGGCTGTGTCCCCGCGGTGACTTCAGAACTTGGGGGATGGGCCTGGGTCGGGGCCAAATTCAAAGCAAGGGCCCCCAGACAGACAGTACCCTCCACTGGGCAAGACCCAGGGTTCGACTCCTTACTGCATCACTTGCTTGAAAACTAAACTAAACTGAACTGAACTGCAACTAAGGTCCCACTACAGTCACGGTAGTTCCATGGATGTTGGAAACAACAACACATGGAGGTCCAGTCCAACCTGTGTGACAAAATAAGAACAAAGGCTGTCCTCCTGCCGTGGACAAGGGTTCAACTCCCAACAAGTCCACTTGAATGTCCTCCCCGCCCCCTCCCCTTTTAGAGAACGAAAACGGCATTGAGAAAACAAACACCTGGTCGTCGGCCGGCTCAGTGAATCCTTCCTTCATTAAGAGTACAGCAGAAGGAGGGAGAAAACGAAACCCGACTTCGAATCCCTCTGTCTTCAGTCACAGTCGTGCCAGAGAAGGAGAGACAGACTTCTTCGCTCTGTCAATTGAAATAACTTGCTTATGAAAAAATGTGCATAATAAATATGGTGTGTCCGGCTCTCTTGGCAACGTTTTAACCGACTTGGATCTCATCAGGCCAGCGGGACACACAAACAATTCATAGGATTGATCCCAGAAACCAATTAAATCAGCCCAAACTTAGGGTCAGCACATAACAGTAACAGTAAAGCAAAATTATCCCAAATATGAAGGAAAAAAAAAATAACTCATAGAATTGTTGGATCAGTACACGAGCAGTCTCATTTGATTCAGGGGCTCTCACCGGACGTGTGGACATCCATTTTATGTGTGTTTGCTTCGAACGGCTGGAATTGTGAACTGTACCATATAAAAAAAACTAGCCTTGACCTTTGACCTCTGCCATTTGCAGCAGGTTAAAAAATACTCTGAGGGTGTTGGTGAGATCCCACAAGCGATGTCCTATCCAATTTATGTGACATTTCAACGTTTTTTGCCTTCTTTTTGCTGTGTTCTGGCCGGCCTTTTTAATCAGCTCTACAGCTGAGCCAAGCCTGAGATGATCATCTAAATGTCTTAACAATTCATAAAAAATCCCAGGCCATGGACCTCTGATTTGCAACAGTTATAATTCAAATTAAAGGCTACATTCAGACCTTTACACTGATACCAAATAGGTTGTTTCAAAACAACCTGGCTCTTCATATTCTGACATGTAGTGTGATATTTACTGGGTGTTTGACATCCCCTTGTACATTAAGCCTGAAATGGCCTTCATTTGTAGGCCTATTTATTTATTGTATTAATGCCAGCCTTACACCAATCCCAGCATTAAATTACATTCTCATTTCATTCTTTTATTTGCCATTTATTGATGGAATATTGAAGATTTGCCACAGTAGTTTATACTTAAGTGATTTTCTGGATCATTTAATCTAATTATAGAGTTTTTTAAAAATTTGTTTTGAATTAAACCAGTTAAAACATATTCTGACATGACAATGTACCGGCCATTATGCAAAAAACAGCAGTTGGCCAGAAATCAGTGCTTGCCCATTTACAGTACTTCTGCAAGACATAGGAATGACCAAATGTTAGTTTCAGGTGGAAAACGAGTTTAACACTTTCCTTTACTTGCCTTGAATTTCTCCTTGGAGATCAATAAAGGACATATCTATCTATCTATCTATCTATCTATCTATCTCTAACTCTTATCCTTCTTTACCAAACAAAGCTTATTGACAGCGATCTCATATTTTTGGGTCCTAATGTATACAGGAGTTTGAGCGTCATGTCAAACCATATAAAAGGGGACTTGTGTCATTTTTCTGAAGACAAACAGGGGACTCTTTTTTAAATCTTCTTTTTTGTTTAATAGCATTAAGTTCAAAAGAATGTTTGGCACATAACATTGATGAATATCAAATCTAAATTCACTGTCTATACAGACATGATTAGATTAGGAATTTTCCCATATCCCATTCTCTTTTGGAAGTAGGTTTTTGAGAACATTTGCATTACAGTATCAGGTGGAGTGGTTAACAATTCCTGCACCACCCAAAGGACCAATCACTGTTCAAATAGCTGGTCAGAAATGAATATATTCTGGGCTCCTCACAGACATTTCACAGGAGTTTTTAGGAACCTGTCATGATCTCCCCCTCCTTCTCTATTCCTGCCTGCTCTCCTGCACCTCCCTCCTCCTGCTGGCCACTCCCTCCTCATCAGCTCAACTCTACTCACCTGTTCACCGCAGCTGCAGCAGAGCACTCATCAGTCCGGTATATATACTTCTTTCCACCATGCACTCATCGCCAGATTGTTCTATGTCATCCGTACTAGTCTCTCCAGCATTTCCACGGACGGTTTCCCCGGTATCGACCCCGCCTGCCCCCGACCTGTCTGCTCTGTCTCTGCCCCGGTGTTCGACCCAGCCTTCCGCCCCCGACAACGGACTCTGCCTGCTCCCCTGCCTGTGGTACCGTCACCTGCTGGCTCCCACGGCGTGTCCTCACCGGGCACTCCGTTCTCTCCCACGAACCAAGTTTGTTCCACGGTGTTTGCCTTGAACTGTCCGCCTGCCTAAGTGTGCTGCATTTGTGTCCCCTTCCGACCCGTTACAGAACCTGGAGGTGCTTCCCCTTGCACTGACATATTTTCTACAAGATGAGGTAAGTTACACATGGTAAATAATTTTTCTTCTCTTAAAATAGTATTTAACTTAATTAAAACTTTGACAATTTAAGTTAGAAATGTATACAATACTAATTTACAATGTCTAGCATGTAAAAAATTGGTAGCCATAGGCTCATAGAACTTCCAGTCACCGGTTATTCTACAAGTGCTGATATTAAAGTGTCTACCATGTTTTTATTTTCTTCAGAAAAGTCAAGTCACCTGTCCATCTTCTGCATCGTAAATAAGAAGTAACATTCATCAGGAGATTGACACTCCAAGAGAAAGGTATGTTATTATCACAATATATTTTGAATTAAAACTTCAAACAAAGGGGGATATATTTGGTACATCAAACTAAAGGGGGGTTTGAAGTTTTCAGTAACTTTGCAGCTAGTTTATTTCAGAACAAGCTCATTTGTTGACAAATCATGTTTTTTAAAAAAGATAAATGATAACTATTATGCAACTTCTGAATGATAAGCAAAACACAGGAACAGTAGAGTTCAAAAGCTGTAGATTGAGAAATATAACTAAAACTGTATATGTTACTTTCTTTTCTATCAGCATCCTGCAAAGTGTGGATTGTTGGAGATAGCTATGTACGAGGTGGTGAAAGGAGAGCAAGGGAGACCAATCTTGGAGCGTCTGCACATGTCCAGTGGTTTGGCAAGGGAGGCATGTGTTGGGATGACCTACTACCCCATTTCCGCCAATGCCTTGAAGGAAGATTTGCTCCGGAAGTGCTTGTGATCCACTGTGGGGGAAATGATCTTGGACATTTCAAAAGCGTGCTGCTTCTTAAGGCAATGAAGAGAGACCAGCATGACCTCTGCCAGCAGTTTCCAGAAATGAAGATACGGCTGTCATCCATCAATCAGAGGCTCCACTGGAGGTATGGGCCCCCAGCAAAGATGGACATAGCAAGAAAGTTCATCAACAGTGTGTTCTCATCTCATCTTCAACCGCTTATCCGTGGTCGGGTCGCGGGGGCAGCAGCTTCAGTAGGGGGCCCCAAACTTCCCTTTCCCGGGCCACATTAACCAGGCCTGACTGGGGGATCCCGAGGCGTTCCCAGGCCAATGTGGAGATATAATCTCTCCACCTAGTCCTGGGTCTACCCCGAGGTCTCTTCCCAGCTGGACGTGCCTGGAACACCTCCCAGGGGAGGCGCCCAGGGGGCATCCTTACCAGATGCCCGAACCACCTCAACTGGCTCCTTTCTACGCAAAGGAGCAGCGGCTCTACTCCGAGTTCCTCACGGATGACTGAGCTTCTCACCCTATCTCTAAGGGAGACACCAGCCACCTTTCTAAGGAAACCCATTTCGGCCGCTTGTACTCGCGGTCTCGTTTTTTCGGTCACGACCCATCCTTCATGACCATAGGTGAGGGTAGGAACAAAGATTGACCGGTAGATTGAGAGCTTTGCCTTCCGGCTCAGCTCCCTTTTTGTCACAACGGTGCGGCAAAGCGAGTGCAATACCGCCCCCGCTGCTCCAATTCTCCGGCCAATCTCACACTCCATTGTCCCCTCACTCGCAAACAAGACCCGGAGGTACTTAAACTCCTTTACTTGAGGTAAGGGGTCATTCCCTACTCGGAGTAGACAATCCACCGGTTTCCTGCTGAGAACCATGGCCTCAGATTTTGAGGTGCTGATTCTCATCCCAACCGCTCCACACTCGGCTGCGAACTGATCCAGTGAGTGCTGAAGATCACAGACCGATGGTGCCATCAGGACCGGATCATCTGCAAAAAGCAGTGATGAGATCCCCAGGCCACCGAGCTGCAACCCCACCCCACCACGACTACGCCTCGATATCCTGTCCATGAATATCACAAACAGGATTGGTGACAAAGCGCACCCCTGGCGGAGACCAACCCCCACCGGGAACGAATCCGACTTACTGCCGAGAACCCGGACATAGCTATTGCTTTGAGTATACAGGGATTGGATGGCCCCAAGAAGTGACCCCCTCACCCCATACTCCCTCTGCACCTCCCACAGTATCTCCCGGGGGACCCGGTACGCCTTCTCCAAATCCACAAAACACGTGTAGACTGGATGGGCATACTCCCAGGCCCCCTCCAGGATCCTTGCAAGGGTAAAGAGCTGGTCCGTTGTTCCACGTCCAGGACGGAATCCACATTGTTCCTCTTCAATCTGAGGTTCGACTCTTGGCCGAACCCTCCTTTCCAGCACCTTGGAGTACCTTGCACCAGATGGTGATCAGTTGACAGCTCCGCCCCTCTCTTCACCCGAGTGTCCAAAACATGCAGCCTCCGATCAGATGAAACGATCACAAAATCGATCATCGACCTTTGGCCTAGGGTGCTCTGGTAACATGCACACTTATGAGCATCCTTATGTTCGAACATGATGTTCATTATAGACAAACCATGGCTAGCACAGAAGTCTAATAACAAACAACCACTTGGGTTTCGATCAGGGTGGCCGTTCTTCCCAATCACGCCTCTCCAGGTGTCTCCATCATTGCCTACGTGGGCGTTGAAGTCTCCCAGCAGAACAACGGAGTCCCCTACTGGGGTCCTATGCAGGACTCCATTCAGGGTCTCCAAGAAGGCCGAATACTCTGAACTCCTGTTTGGTGCATATGCACAAACAACAGTCAGAGTTCCCCCCCCCCAACTACCCGAAGGTGTAGGAAGGCGACCCTTTTGTCCACCGGGGTAAACTCCAACACAGCGGCGCTCAGCCGGGGGTTTGTGAGTAATTTTGTCTGTTAATGGGAGGACTCTACACCATCCACAAATCGTGTTTGATCATCCTCAGCTCTTCCTTCGTGACAAGATTCATTTAACTCCTTGGGGAAATGATTTATTTTTACATGTGATAGTGTTGTGCCCTTAAAAAGGGGGAATAGTAATGGGAGAAGGATGAGGAAAACACACACGCAGCTCTCTCCTTCACTCGTCTGTATTCAATCTATTATTTTAAACAATGCATACAAACATCAAACACATGTATAAATATGCACACTCAGTTTCAGGACCACAGATATCGCGAGTGTCTTAACATATTTTCAATTATCTAAATTATTGATTTAACTAAATAAACACCACATGACATGTAAATGATACTTTTAAGAAGCTATCTCATGACATTTTAATTCTCTTTTTTTTAGCTAAGTTATCATGTGACATTTGAATGATGAAATGTATTTTCACCTTGGGGACTTATTAATGTTCATCGTTATGACATGAACTAGGCACAAACATATTATTACATATGAAACACTAACAAGCTTAAACATCAATGTGAACATTCAGACTCTACGGCGTAGCTACAAGCTATCCTACTGCTAGCTTACACGCTAACACGACTTAGCAAAAAACAAAACAACATAAGTCCATAAAAAAGTATTTTCCATTCATTTAAAACCAGAATAACATAAGGAAAAGTACTATCAACATGTGTTCATAAGTTTACAGTCCTTTGCAACTGGTAATTACCTTAAAAAGGGGGAATAGTAACGGGAGAAGGATGAGGAAAACACACGCAGCTCTCTCCTTCACTCATCTGTATTCAATGAGGAAGAGGCGGGCGATCCCCCTACTGGAGCCCAGAGGCATTACCAACAGATCGACGAACCATTAAACCCCACAGATAAGGATCTGCCACATATGGTTCCCTGACCGGGAATCGAACCCAGGCCGCGGCGGTGAGAGCGCCGAATCCTAACCACTAGACGGACCCTCTCGTGGAAGGAGACAATGTGACCCTGAAGTGTGTTGCAGATGGTAACCCAGCTCCTATCAGCTTTAACTTCCACCTGAAGGGAGACCTGGTCAAACTGGAAAACGCAGACACATACGCCAACACCGATGTCTCACGTGACACCCCCGGTGAATACAAATGCTCACTCATTGACAACCCCACGTTGGAAGCATCCAAGGACATCACAGTGAACTACCTAGACATCAATTTAAGCCCCTCTGGGAATATCCTCAAGAGCGCTGATGAGGCCTTGAATCTAACTCTCCAGATGCTTCAGGAGAATCAGTGGTCCCCTGGACAAAGGATAATGTTAAACTGGACAAAGAGCCCAAGTTCGCCAAGCTGACCTACTCCGACTCTGGCCGCTATGAGTGCAAAGTGACGATGGGGAACCTCAGCCGAAAAGCTTCTTTTGAGCTGCTTGTTAAAGATGCTCCTGTGATGAAAATGGCCAACACAAAGTCTTGATTTGTGAAGCCAGCTGTATCCTGGAGCGTCAATGGCACCTCGCCTGAGGAGAGTGCCTTCATCAACGGAAAGATCACGCACAAGATCAGAGTTGTGCCCTCTGCGAATCTAACTGTCTCTTGTACAGTGATCAATGAGTTTGGCACCGATACCAGATCTATAAATGTGTCAACCTTATTTGTGGAGGTGAGAATAGATAAACAAGACCAGTCGGAGGATAGTGACTAAACTGAGTTGGTAGTTGGAGTTGTGGTCGGTCTCCTCGTCGCCACTCTTGTTATAGGCCTCGCTTATTGGGTTTACATGAAGAAATCCAAACAGGGCAACTGGAAGACTGGTGAGAAGGAGGATGGCTCCTCTGAGGAGGAGAAAAAGCTGGAGGAGAAAGTGGAGGAGAACATCCAGAAAGCTGAGGTGTAAAGAAAGAGCAAACATCCTTGTTAAAGTCAGAACATGGAAGCTTTGAACATTTCTCTTCGCCTCTGTCTTTGGAAGAAAAGAAAAAAAAACCCTGTAAGTTTGGATGAAGACATTTTGGATTTGGTTTCAGGGAGAATATCACTAAACACCATATCCAAACACCACCCGAGCCCCTTGACCTCTCACCCCTTCATTCCTAAAAAAGAAAGAAAAATGAATGGATACTCTATGTGATATACATAACTTGTCTGCACTACTGATACATGTGTAAACCCGTCTGCTATTAGGATTCATGTTTGTTAGAATGGATTTTGGGAAATCTTTTTGGTTTAGTTGATGCAAGCAAAATTACTTCTAGGCCAGTTGCCTTTGCTGCGATCATGTAGGCCTGCATTAGTCTACGTTTGCCTCTTTGGCCCCAAAGAGACATAGACATAGTATATTTTGTTATACTCAGCATTAGTAGATAGATGGTAATATGATTTACATGTTGCATTGCAGCAAGAAGGTGATGTGAGTTCTTTGGTGTTACATGATTTTTCTCATTTGATTGTGTGTAACCAGGAGAGAAGAATGGCACAAATTCAGTTCATATTTGCCTGTCTGTTGTTGTTTTTTGTTTTTCAATCTATTATACATTCACCATGTTTGCCTCATTACACAACCAGGTAGATTATTGACAGAATGTATAAGCATAATTTAACTCATTGTTTTGGCTTGAGTTTGGCTGCACAGATTTTTTTTTTTAAATGTAAAATGTTCATATTTTCCCAAGAAAATGTCCTTGAGCCTGTTGTAATGAATGGATGTTTTCGTTTATCCATCAAGGTTGTAAATTAATTCTTAATTTGTGCTACTTCAGTGTTAAGGTATGCTTGTTTATTAGCTCCTGCATAATTTTAGACTTGAGGACCCGGAGTGGACAGGATGTTTGTGTCAAAGTGGCAGTTATGATATGTTTGCCTTCTTTTGAAAATTTGCCTGTATTAGTACCTTCAGTTTCTGACGTGCACTAGGGTTCATGTTTTTCAAATTAGTGTAGAATACGATGGAATGCGCTCAGCTGTACATGTCACACCTTTGGTCTTGTGAAGAGCATTTACTAAATCTGAAAATGCATCAAGACCAGGATATCATTGTGAAATATCTGGTTTGAATTTTCTTTTTACTATTTCTATTGAACAAGATTCAAAATCCTGGTAGGCAAATTCTGTATTTGTCACATAATTCATATCTTAGATTTAAACCAGTGAATTGCTTGCAGACTTGACAAAATCTAATTAAGTTGTGAGTAACCAGACGGTTTCTCAGCACCTGATTTAATAATAGATTCAGTATGTTATGATCTCAGACCTCCAAGCTGCTGTCTATTGCCTACCTTGTGTAAAACCATCAAATTGGAAGAATGACCAAAGAAAGTGGCTGTTGCCATGCAAGTACTGTAAATATCTGATGTTTGTTTTTGTACTTTTGTTTAAAATAAAATGTTGTGAACTTAGCAAACCGCAACGTGTGAAAATATTGGGCGTCGGATAGCTCAGTGAATAGCGCCGGCGTGGACCCGGGTTAGACTAACAGTGCACCCCCCAAGTCACAAAATCAGCGGGGGGACACAGCCACGGCTCTCATTCACACGCTTTTATCCAAAATCCCTCATCTGAATTCGGCCAGACAGGGGGACATACTGCGGACGGGGGCTCCATCCCAGGAACATGGGGACGCCTTCCCCGGCTTGGCCCTGACCCCGGTGAATCCGTGTATCATTGGTTCATTTGTTTTTCAAAATAAAAACAAAAAATAAAAAAAAAATAAAAATGACTTACTCACTTTCCTGTTTTTGTGCTCAAATGAAGAATGGAAAAAATGGATTACAATTTTGGTATTTTCATTTGACACAAGTTGCGTGACCCGGAAGTGACCTGTGACCAGGACGTTTTCAGTGACCTGTGACCAGGATGTTTTCAGTGGGCCTGCAAAAAAGTCATGGCCGGACTGGAGGAATGTTCGGAATATTCTAACATAATTAGGCAGCTTTATGAGTAAGGCAAAACTCATGCCGAGATTTCCACCGCGTTGCAGCAGTTAGGTGTCCCGAGATGCTCCGAAATGTCCATCAGACGATTCTATGTTCAACACCAGCTCAGGCGGAAAAGACGTGTCAGACGCTTAACTGGAAACAGTTATCATGTCATCAATAGATCAGGTAAGTGTTCACATTTTTTCATCGAACATATTTATTCGTGTGTACATATCAATGGTTACACAATATTTTGCACCCTCACTCCTTTCCGTATCCTTGAAATATTTATTCAGTCCTGTGCGCTGTGCCAAATTTATTTACCTTGTGTGTATTTTGTGAAAATACATTTCATGTAACTTCAATCACACTTTTGTTATATGCGTTTGAATGTAAATCTTTATTAAGGTTGAAGTCTTAATTACACGGCTAGGCCGAGAGCTTTAAATCTTTTTTAGTTGCAATAGTGTCCTGGCCGTGGCCTGTAAATATGATGTCATAGCGTCCGTCATCGCAACCCATATAGGAACTGTCTACCTGCTGCAGCAATCATGAGTGCAATGTTTACGGCTTTGTTGCAAACTTACAATCATACTGTAATCAAGCTTATTATGTGGATTTTTTTAAATCCAAGAGTACCAGAAAATCACTTAAGCATAAACTGCTGTGGAAAATCTTCAATATTCCATCAATAAATGGCAAATAAAAGAATGAAATGAGACACGTGCTGACATCCATTGGAAACTGCAAATCTTGAGCTTTAATGTGTTGCTCACATGCTGTGATGTAATGAATGTAATTTAATGCTGGGATTGGTGTAAGGCTGGCATTAATACAGGCCTACACATGAAGGCCACTTCAGGCTTAATGTACAAGGGGATGTCAAACACCCAGTAAATATCAGAGTACATGTCACAATAAGAGCCAGGTTGTTTTGAAACAACCTATTTGGTATCAGTGTAAAGGTCTGAATGTGGCCTTTAATTTGAATTATAACTGTGTCAAATCAGAAGTCCCTGGCCTGGGAATTTTTATGAATTGTTAAGACATTTAGATGATCATCTCAGGCTTGGCTCAGCTGTAGAGCTGATTAAAAAGGCCGGCCAGAACACAGCAAAAAGAAGGCAAAAAACGTTGAAATGTCACATAAATTGGATAGGACATCGCTTGTGGGATCTCACCAACACCCTCGGAGTATTTTTTAACATGCTGCAAATGGCAGAGGTCAAAGGTCAAGGCTAGTTTTTTTTATATGGTACGGTTCACAATTCCAGCCGTTCGAAGCAAACACACATAAAATGGATGTCCACACGTCCGGTGAGAGCCCCTGAATCAAATGAGACTGCTCTTGTACTGATCCAACAATCCTATGAGTTAATTTTTTTTCCTTCATATTTGGGATAATTTTGCTTTACTGTTACTGTTATGTGCTGACCCTAAGTTTGGGCTGATTTAATTGGTTTGGGGATCAATCCCATGAATTCATCCCAATCCTATGAATTGTTTGTGTGTCCCGCTGGCCTGATGAGATCCAAGTCGGTCAAAACGTTGCCAAGAGAGCCGGACACACCATATTTAATATGCACATTTTTTCGTAAGCAAGTTATTTCAATTGACAGAGCGAAGAAGTCTGTCTCTCCTTCTCTGGCACGACTGTGACTGAAGACAGAGGGATTCGAAGTCGGGTTTCGTTTTCTCCCTCCTTCTGCTGTACTCTAAATGAAGGAAGGATTCACTGAGCCGGCCGACGACCAGGTGTTTGTTAACTCAATGCCGTTTTCGTTCTCTAAAAGGGGAGGGAGCGGGGAGGACATTCAAGTGGACTTGTTGGGAGTTGAACCCTTGTCCACGGCAGGAGGACAGCCTTTGTTCTTATTTTGTCACACAGGTTGGACTGGACCTCCATGTGTTGTTGTTTCCATCAGCCATGGAACTACTGTGACTGTAGTGGGAGCTTAGTTGCAGTTCAGTTCAGTTTAGTTTTCTTCTCTTCTTTTGAAGAGGCGGGGAGGGTGAAGAGGAGGAAAGGCTGCTGCTATCGGGTGTTGAAGATAACTTCCAACCAGCACGGGCAGCTACTGGTGAACTGTCTTGTGTAGCATTGGCCCCGGCCTTTCACAAAGCTTATCTGCTTACCGGGTTTTCCATCCTCCTCTATCCTTCTGCTTTACACTTAATGAAGCAAGTGTTGGAGGAAGGAGTCGAACCCTGGGTCTTGCCCAGTGGAGGCTACTGTCTGTCTGGGGGCCCTTGCTTTTAATCAGGCAGGGGGTATTGTGATTAAATAAATCACAGCTCACTTATCTGGGGAATGTCAGCATCTGCGCTTACATTCCCCAAATGAGTGAGTTGTGAGTTGGTAGTTTTAAGGGTCTAACATGATGATAGATATATACATATATGTTTGGAATGCTTGTAGTCTGTAGATGTGATTTAAGCTGTAATAAGCTATATTCCACCCTTCTTTCATACATGGCAGAATGGAACCACCACCACCACCACCATCACCCCACCATCAGCACCACCATCAGCACCTCCGCCTCCTCCACACCACTCGTGAGTAAGCTGTTCATGACCTAGAAAACAGCTAATTTCTAATGTCATTTATGTGTATATAGTAAAATGTAGGAATATATCTCACTTATCTGGGGAATGTCAGCATCTGCACTTACATTCCCCAAATGAGTGAGTTGTGAATGAAAGTCAAAAGATACGGCTCCAGAGACTAAGTAAATAATTTAATTATTTCCAATTAGTTAGGTGAGCATTTTTTGCACAATTAATACAAACACAATCAAGCACGCCATAGTCTATATTTAGGCAAATGATGTATCTTTTGGCCGCCCCCCGGAGCTCACGGGAGGCCCCCCCAGGGGCCATCGGCTCAGCCCACGACCCGCTGCCCGGGAGTCGGGGGCCGGTGAGAGAGAAAAAGAAAACCGGCAAAGTACGAGCTCTGGCCATCGCCGCACGCCCAGTCACGGAGCACCGCAGCCCGGGCCGGGCCGTCGGAGGCCGTCGGCTCAGCCCACGACCGGCTGCCCGGGAGTCCGGGGCCACATTGGCTCTGGGAGGAACCAAACCATCGTCACGCAGCAAAGTGCGGGCTAACCCTAACCCTAGCTTTTGAGTTAGACCAATTGTGTCTTTTTTAGTTTGTACATTACATGCACCTTATTTATTCAACCTATTATTAATTAACCTATTATTATTCCTATATTAACCACATTATCCTTAATGCCTTTTTTTTCTTTTTCCAGGAAACCTACATACAGGCATTATCTGCTTTGCCCATTTTGTCTTAAAACACAAGAGACCCTGTCATGCCATCTGCGGAGGGCATGCTTGAAGAACAGGACTGAAGCAGCCATCGAAGCCGTGGTTGAAAAGGCCAAGTTGGACGTTGTGGACCTCCTGAAGAATGGCAGGGCTTTTAGTTATGCAGTTATTAAATTATGGCAGATGCAAATCCAATCCAAAGGTTGGTGGCTTCCGCAATACTTCTTGTTCAATCAGAGTTCACAGAATTCCTGAGAGGTCATGTCTGAAATAAAACAGTTATGACTAGAAGGTAATTTAACATGATCTCTTTTATTTTCAGTATGAAAATGTTGCTTGGTATCTCTACAGGCACCATCCCTGCAGTTTGTCAATGACAGAGAGAATATCGGACAGTACCTCCGTGACCTCTCTGAGGCAAAAATGAAAAAGAGAACACAGCAGAATTACCTCAAGAGCTTGAAACGGTTGGTAGCAGTTTTTTATTATGATGTCAACAGTGTAGTAACTTGTTAGTAAAGTACCCTTTCAGCCAAGCTTCTGTATTTTGTTTTCTGAACCTTACTCAGCAGCATGAGCGGTTGTTAGTACATGCACATACTTAAATCCTCTTACTTCCTCTGACAGATTCTCGGTTTTCCTCACTGTCCAAACCAACCTGAGAAATGAGGATTTGCCACTCCATAAAGAGTGCCAGTACTTCATTGCCTTCAATGATTCTTTGCAGCACATCCTTGCCAAGCACTCAAAGAAAGAGATCACCCAAAAGAGGTTTGTACCCATATAAATGGTGAAGAACTGGTAGTCCTCTCTCTGCCTGCTGTAATATGATTTGTTAATAAATTTGATATTTTTTTCTCGTAGGCACAGCATGTTGATTGACGTGTTGTCAACAAAAAACTGCTTGGTTGTACTGGAGGCTGCCAAGAAGGAATTCTTGGCAGTTATAGGTAAACTGTCTGACAGTAGTTCTGACACCCTGGAGTCTGTCCAGAACATATTTGTGGTGTACTACCTCGAGGCTGTAGTACATCTACAAACTCCAACGACCGGGCGTGGTGGAGCACATGACTGTGAGTGTTTCTGTGTTATGTTGGTCTGCAGTGGTAAATTTCCCCCTGATATATTTGTCATTAACTCTACTAATTAATGTGTTATCCTCAGGAGAAAATGTGATTCGCATTCCATAATTGGGGTAAAGGAGCACAAGACAGCAGCACAGCAAGTGGCCGTGTTTACCCTGTCAGAGGAGGAGGAGCATGTAAGTTCATCACATTTCCTGTCAGAACCTGTCAGAATATAATTTCTGTTAAAGCAGAAAGTAATCTCAATTCCCTTTTCTCCTCTGCCAACAGTGGTTGGATGTGTACTACAGACTGGTGCGGCCACAGCTCCTGAGACCCACCAGGAAACACAAGAGGGATGTGGAGGACGAGATGGATGGAGAAGAAAGATTCTTCCTTTCCACCGCAGGGAGGCAGATCCACAGTGCCTCCAAGGACCTGCACCGGTTGCACACAAGGTACAACCTCCCGTCAGTGACCAGCCAGATGGCACGCAGAGTCTTTGAGACGGCAGCTAAGAGCCTGACAGATTCTGAAAAATCAATGGTGGCCGATTACCTGACCCATTCCAGCGCAACAGCGGAGAAGCATTACCGCGTTAAGACGAGTGGACATGCTGTGACGGCTGCTGAGATTATGAAGGACATGGGTGGTTTCTCAAGGTGAGCATTTTTTGCACAATTAATACAAACACAGTCAAGCACACCATCATCTATATTTAGGCAAATGACTTATAATCTTTTTCTTATATTTGTAGTTCTGATTCTTCTGGGGAGGATGCCATCCCGGAACCTTCTGGGGAGGGTACCAGCTTTGAGTCTTCTGGGGAGAGTACCAGCCGTAGTACCTGTAGCACTGCCGGTTCTGCTACTGCTGTCAGATCTTCGTCAGAATCGGAAAAAGAAATTCAGGCGTCATTTCAAATCCTACTTACGAAATATCCCGTGACAATTGATGGGCCAAAACCAAAACGGGAACTTCTAAAGGGTGTGTCTTGTTGGCGAAAGTTTTATGAGCGTTGGGAGAAGAGGCAGTTGAAACTGCTACAAGAATGTGTCCACTGTGAGTATTTTCTTTCCATATTTAACATTATGATTCAAAGTTGTAAATTATCGTCTTCATGAGTAACACACCTTTTTTAAAGGAAACTTCCCTTGGCGTCAGCCAACACATAACCAGCTCGAAGAATGTGTTGCAAAGCAGGCATGGGCCGGTAAAACTGGTAGCCAACGACTTCTTGTGAGGAGGACTCCCGTAGTCTGCCAGGCATCAGCCTTCAGACATTCTGTTGCATGTCCCAGACCTGGTGAAATGTAACTGAATTGTCTTGGCCAGCTCTGCCTCGATCTTCATCTGAATTCAGTGTAGCCGAATTCAGATGAGGGATTTACTTCGGGGGTGCCCCGGGGTCGGGGCCGAGCCGGGGAAGGTGTCTCCATGTTCCTGTGACGGAGCCCCCGTCCACGGGACCGCATTATGTCCCCCCAGATGAGGGATTTTGGATTTCGCGATTAACAAGACGAAATAACGTTATGACATTACGTCTTGTTTTGGTCAACGAAAATGAAGAGACATTTTAGCATATTTTTTATTTTATAAACCACATTTAGTCATGTTTTAATTCGTTTACAATAATGCATTATATATTTAATTAACGTTATCGTCACATGACCAGCATTTACGTTGCGTCTCGTCTCATTTTTATCACGGCGAGGAGGGTGAAGAGGAGGAAAGGCTTCTGCTATCGGGTGTTAAAGATGACTTCCAACCAGCACGGGCAGCTACTGATGAATTGTCTTGTGTAGCATTGGCCCCAGCACTGGTCGTCGCCTTTTGGTGTCGAGGCATAGTTCATCTGTCGGACGATCTCTGCGAACAGTTAGTTCGGTCATCTGGTGCTATGACGTAGTCACACGTCACATGCGGTGTCAGGGGGATTCGAGCCCGGGTCCACGGCATGAGGGCAGCGGCGCTATTCACTGAGCCAGCCGACGCCCAATATTTTTTTTCATATCTTTGTTTGCCCCATTTTTATTTTTATTCACAGAGCTGCATTCTTATTTTAATTGAAGCTGCTATCCCTCTCTAAACACTTTCATGCTTTATTGATATTGCCATCTGGTATGGTGCTGTCACATACTGTCCCTCCATCCATCGTCTACCCACTTAAGGGTCACGGGGGACTGGAGCCAATCCCATGGGCAAGAGGCGGGGTACAGCCTGGACAGGTCGGGTACAGCCTGGACAGGTCGCCAGCCTATCGCAGGGCCACATGCAGAGTCGGACGACCATTCACTCTCACATTCACACCTACGGTCAATTTAGAGTCTTCAATTTACCTAACCCAATTCTGCATGTCCATGTCTTTGGACTGTGGGAGGAAGCCGGAGAACCCGGAGAGAACCCACGCATATACGGGGAGAACATGCAAACACCACACAGAAAGGCCCTGGTTGCTTTGAACCGGGACTCGAACCTAGAACCTTCTTGCTGAGGTGACAGTGCTAACCATTACACCACCGTGCAGCCCCTGTCACATGCTGTGTCAGAGGGAATTCTGGGATCTTGCTCTGATCTGGTATGGTGCTGTCACATGCTGTGCCCGATTCCTGGGATCTCGCCCTGAAGCAGTGTCAAATGGATTTGAAGTCAGGTTTCGTTTCCTCCCTCTATCCTTCGACACTTTCATGCTTTTTGATATTGCCATCTGATCAATTGACAGAGCGAAGAAGTCTGTCTTTCCTTCTCTGGCACGACTGTGACTGAAGCAGTGTCAGAGGGATTCGACGTCGGGTTACTTTTCTCTCTCTCTCTCTTTCGCGACCCGTGTTTCCCATTCTCCCTCCTGCTGTACACTTGATGAAGCAGTGGAGTGGTAGACCTGTCTGTCTGAGTTCGAATCGACGGCATGGATGAGGCGCCGTCGCTATTCACTGAGCTATCCGACGCCCAATATTCTTGCATGTCACGGTTTGCTCCATTCTTATTTCATTTGACAGAGCGAAGAAGTCTGTCTCTCCTTCTCTGGAACGACTGTGACTGAAGCAGTTTCCTCCCCTTCTCTTTCTGCTTTACACTTAATGAAGCAAGTGTTGCAGGAGGGAGTCAAACCCTGGTCCACGCTGGCGCTATTCACTGAGCCAGCCGACGCCCAGATCATATCTTTGTTGGCCTTGTCTAGGTTGTGCTTTTTCTGTAAAAACAATTTGTAGGCCACTTTCATGCTTTATTGATATTGCCATCTGGTATGGTGCTGTCACATGCTGTGTCAGAGGGAATTCTGGGATCTTGCTCTGATCTGGTATGGTGCTGTCACATGCTGTTCCCGATTCCCTGGATCTCGCTGTGAAGCAGTGTCAAATGGATTGCGGTGTCAAATGGATTCGAAGTTTCCTACCTCTATCCTTCGACACTTTCATGCTTTATTGATATTGCCATCTGATCAATTGACAGAGCGAAGAAGTCTGTCTTTCCTTCTCTGGCACGACTGTGACTGAAGCAGTGTCAGAGGGATTGGAAGCCGGGTTTCTTTTCTTCCCTCTCTCCTTCGAGACCCTTGTTTCCCATTCACCCTCCTGCTGTACACTTGATGAAGCAGTTCAGTGGTAGACCTGTCTGTCTGAGTTCGAATCGACGGCAGGGATGAGGTGCTGGCGCTATTCACTGAGCTATCCGACGCCCAATATTCTTGCATGTCTGTCTTTGCCCCATTTTTTTTTTTATGCACTGAGCTGCGTTCATATTTTAATTGAAGCTGCGGGGGGGGCGACTCTATTCACTGAGCCAGCCGACGCCCAATATTCTTGAATGTCCTTGTTTGCTCCGTTCTTATCAAAGCCAAGTTTCTTTTCCTCCCTCTCTCCTTCGAGACCCGTGTTTCCCATTCTCCCTGCTGCTGTACACTTGCAGCCGACGCCTCTCTTCTTATTTAATTTAAAAAAAAATCTTTGTCATTTCTTCAACAAAGTCCACAGAATTATATTTTATACTTTCTACTTCTTCTTTTGAAAACCTTATTTTTTTCTCTCTTTGAACCTTCTGGAACAAAAAAAGGGGGAAAGCAGGTTGTAGTCTGTCCCTGAGGGGGGGGCAGAAGAGGCTAGGAGGGTGAAGAGGAGGAAAGGCTGCTGCTATCGGGTGTTGAAGATGACTTCCAACCAGCACGGGCAGCTGCTGATGAACTGTCTGGAGTAGCATTGGCCCTAGCCTTTCACAAAGCTTATCTGTTTGACTTTGTTGAAATTGATGTCGCAGTTCTTGTTGGCCTTGTCTAGGTTTAGCTTTTTCTGTAAAAAAAAATTGTAGGGCACTTTCATGCTTTATTGATATTGCCATCTGGTATGGTGCTGTCACATGCTGTGTCAGAGGGAATTCTGGGATCTTGCTCTGATCTGGTATGGTGCTGTCACATGCTGTGCCAGATTTTCGGGATCTCGCTCTTTCCTTCTCTGGCACGACTGTGACTGAAGCAGTGTCAGAGGGATTGGAAGCCGGGTTTCTTTTCTTCCCTCTCTCCTTCGAGACCCTTGTTTCCCATTCACCCTCCTGCTGTACACTTGATGAAGCAGTTCAGTGGTAGACCTGTCTGTCTGAGTTCGAATCGACGGCAGGGATGAGGTGCTGGCGCTATTCACTGAGCTATCCGACGCCCAATATTCTTGCATGTCACGGTTTGCTCCGTTCTTATTTCAATTGACACCTCCCTCTCTCCTTCGAGACCCTTGTTTCCCATTCACCCTCCTGCTTTACACTTAATGAAGCAAGTGTTGCAGGAAGGATTCGAACCCGGGTCCATGCCGGCGCTATTCACTGAGCCAGCCGACGCCCAATATTCTTGCATGTCTGTCTTTGCCCCATTTTTTTTTTATGCACTGAGCTGCGTTCATATTTTAATTGAAGCGGCGGGGGGGGGCGACTCTATTCACTGAGCCAGCCGACGCCCAATATTCTTGCATGTCCTTGTTTGCTCCGTTCTTATCAAAGCCAAGTTTCTTTTCCTCCCTCTCTCCTTCGAGACCCGTGTTTCCCATTCTCCCTGCTGCTGTACACTTGCAGCCGACGCCTCTCTTCTTATTTAATTTAAAAAAAAATCTTTGTCATTTCTTCAACAAAGTCCACAGAATTATATTTTATACTTTCTACTTCTTCTTTTGAAAACCTTATTTTTTTCTCTCTTTGAACCTTCTGGAACAAAAAAAGGGGGAAAGCAGGTTGTAGTCTGTCCCTGAGGGGGGGGCAGAAGAGGCTAGGAGGGTGAAGAGGAGGAAAGGCTGCTGCTATCGGGTGTTGAAGATGACTTCCAACCAGCACGGGCAGCTGCTGATGAACTGTCTGGAGTAGCATTGGCCCTAGCCTTTCACAAAGCTTATCTGTTTGACTTTGTTGAAATTGATGTCGCAGTTCTTGTTGGCCTTGTCTAGGTTTAGCTTTTTCTGTAAAAAAAAATTGTAGGGCACTTTCATGCTTTATTGATATTGCCATCTGGTATGGTGCTGTCACATGCTGTGTCAGAGGGAATTCTGGGATCTTGCTCTGATCTGGTATGGTGCTGTCACATGCTGTGCCAGATTTTCGGGATCTCGCTCTTTCCTTCTCTGGCACGACTGTGACTGAAGCAGTGTCAGAGGGATTGGAAGCCGGGTTTCTTTTCTTCCCTCTCTCCTTCGAGACCCTTGTTTCCCATTCACCCTCCTGCTGTACACTTGATGAAGCAGTTCAGTGGTAGACCTGTCTGTCTGAGTTCGAATCGACGGCAGGGATGAGGTGCTGGCGCTATTCACTGAGCTATCCGACGCCCAATATTCTTGCATGTCACGGTTTGCTCCGTTCTTATTTCAATTGACACCTCCCTCTCTCCTTCGAGACCCGTGTTTCCCCATTCACCCTCCTGCTTTACACTTAATCAAGCAAGTGTCCCCAAGTGTACCTGGCCTTGTTGGAATAATTCACATCTCGGTCACTGCAATGTGGGATAAGACTTTTGTTATAATAGTGCATAATTATGATTTAATGTGAGCCACACTCAAAAACACACATCAGATAAGTTGTGAAACTGAGACTCACCATTGAAACACCTCGCCGCTGCTGTCAGATGTCACGTCGGATGGCTCAAACTCTCCAGACGGCTCACCCTGGCCTCCAGCCTCAGTCTCAGTTGGCTGTCTGGTGGATGGTCCGGCCTGAGCATTGGCATTGGGCAGAGGGGGGGGACTCCAGTCACAATCAAGTGATGACGCTCCAGCTCCTCAATCATTCTTTCAATAAGGAAAACAACCAAGCAATCTGCCTTCAGACATTCTGTTGCATGTCCCAGACCCGGTGAAATGTAACTGAATTGTCTTGGCCAGCTCTGCCTCGATCTTCACCTCCAAAACCAGTGAATTTCACATTGTTAACTGTATACTACTGTCTACACTGCACTGTATGTCTTATATTGTTTATACTGCACCACCTGTCTATATTGTACATATTACATTGCACTTCTTTGCTTTTTTGCTCTTCTGGTTAGATTCTAACTGCATCTTCTGCCTATGTACATGTACTCTGCAAAATGACAATACATATTGTCACTGTACCTTTTTAATATGTCTGTTATTAAAGTGTGTCTATGATAGTAAAGTGTGGTGATGCTAATACAAAGATCTGTCTCCTGTGTTTCATGTACTTTGCATCTTTCTAAAAAATGCCAATGGCTGGAATTATTAGAAAGAGCATAGACATTCACCAGAATAGTGACTCTGCTGGTGGTGGTTCCATTCTGCCATGTATGAAAGAAGGGTGAAATAGCTTGCTATAGCCGAAATTACATCTACACACTACAAGCAGTCCAAACATATATGTATATATCTATCATCATGTTAGACCCTTAAAACTACCAATTCACAACTCACTCATTTTGGGAATGTAAGCGCAGATGCTGACATTCCCCAGATGAGTGAATTGTGATTTATTAGAAAGAACATAGTCTAAGCTTTATTTCGGTATTTCAACATGGCATCTAAAAAGGTATACAAGGACATTGTGCTAGAGGGTTTGTTATCGCTATCAAAATCCTTTTTGTAAGAAAACAATACAGTTCATGATGTGATTTGGGGGGTGCACCAGGGTCGGGGCCGAGCCGGGGAAGGTGTCCCCATGTTCCTGTGATGGAGCCCCGTCCCGGGGACTGCGTTATGTCCCCCAGTGTAGCCAAATTCATATGAGGGATTTCGGATAAAAACGTGTGAATGAGAGCCGTGGCTGTGTCCCCTGGTGATATTGCGACTTGGGGGGTGCACCGGGGTCGGGGCCGAGCCGGGGAAGGTGTCCCCATGCATTATATATTTAATTATCCTTATCGTCACGTGACCAGCATTAACGTTGCGTCTCGTCTCATTTTTATCACGGCGAGGAGGGTGAAGAGGAGGAAAGGCTGCTGCTATCGGGTGTTAAAGATGACTTCCAACCAGCACGGACAGGTACTGATGAATTGTCTTGTGTAGCATTGGCCCCAGCACTGGTTGTCGCCTTTTGGTGTCGAGGCATAGTTCAGCTGTCGGACGATCTCTGCGAACAGTTAGGTCATCTGGTGCTATGACATGATCACACGCCACATGCGGTGTCAGGGGGATTCGAACCCGGGTCCACGGCAGGGGGGCAGCGGCGCTATTCACTGAGCCAGCCGACGCCCAATATTTTTCGTATTTCTTTGTTTGCCCCATTTTCATTCTTATTCACAGAGCTGCGTTCTTATTTTAATTGAAGCTGCTATCCACCTTTCCTAATTTCTGTGTTCGCTGAGATCGTCCGACAGATGAACTATGCCTCGACACCAAATGGCGACAACCAGTGCTTTTACATAGTCCACAGAGCTCTTGTTTACTCCTCCGCCAGACGAGGGTTAGGGTCTGGCACGACTTTGACTGAAGCAGTGTCAGAGGGATTCGAAGTCGGGTTTCCGTTCTTCTCTCTATCCTTTGACACTTTCATGCTTTATTGATATTGCCATCTGGTATGGTTCTGTCACATGCTGTGTCAGAGGGAATTCTGGGATCTTCAGATTAGGGATGCACCGATCCGATATTAAGATCGGATATCGGCTCCGATATTGACTAATTAGCTGGATCGGATATTGGATAAATGAGGCCGATCCATGAGCTGATCTGCTACTTCAATTCTATGTTAGTGACGCTGCTACAACACCTGTCTGCCGCATGCGCAGCAACAAACACAGAGCAACAACATTTTACAAAGTTAGGAAATTAATGTTAGAGTCCAGCCTAATGCCTTCACTGTCTTCCACATGGCGAGGTGACCAGCAGCCAAGCCCATTAGACGGCCCACGGGCCACATCCAGCCTGCAGGAGCCAAGTGTCTGACCCGCAAGTCCACGACGATCCACTGGCTCTGACGCACCTGTCTTAATATGAAACTAAGTGAGCAACATGAGAGATAAGGTGCGCACTGTTCTATATTATTCCGATGTCATCCCACGCTATACGTCGACCTCCGCTTGTGTAGAGAGCGCGTACACGTGAAGATGTACCGCGCAGTGGAGAAAGAAAAAAGGGATCATATCCCGCGCACACACACACCAGCTGATCCTCTGGCCCTCTGAGTGAAATATCCAAGTAAGTCAGATAATTATGACATGGCCCGCACCAAAAGGTGGCAAAGTGACTGGACTGATGAGATTTGATTTATTTTACCGGACCATGCCGACGCTGAGAGTGACAAAGTGACAGCTGACGCGCTCTCTCTCCCTCTCTCTCTCTCTGTTTAAGTGTGTGTGTCACACACAGTCGCTCGCTTTGCTCTTCTTGAGGTGAAGGGTTGTGCAGATGCTGCTGACAGCTGTATTTGTGGACATTTTGCAGATGGGTTTAAAAATCTGCACTAATGGTATTGATGGCATGCATATCTGTGTGCCTCTTGCTATAGTGTTATTAATAAATGCTTTTTGCTGTTGTGAATATCAGAAAATATCCCACACACCTGGGACCTTTTGAACTACTGCTCCCTCATTCTCTTCCTTTATGTTGAGCCTCTATGTGTGTGCTGTAAATTAAAATGCTTCTTACTTGAGTCACAGATGCAAAAAGGTGTGAGCCTGCCAGGGTGCTTTTATTTTATTATTATTCTTTTAGCGTTGGTGTATAGAAGAACATTTAAACCCCTGATCTTATTATTGTAGTGAAGAGCTTATATAAACATACATTCACTTTACTATATAGAGTTTGAACTGCAGATATATTTTGATTTGAAAAATATATATTTATAATTGTCATTATAGTTATCATTCTTGATGTATCTCATCCACTGTACCTCCTTCCATTTTGTGTGGATAGGCTTAATGGCCATCGTCAGCTACAGGTAACCCTCCCCCACACTGCAGACAGTCAAGGTCTGGCACAGATTCACACTGTTTCAAGTTACTCACTTCTCAGACGCACAGAAAAGATATATTATATTTTCTACAAATTGGACTCATGTTCAAGGTTTTCATTGTAAATAGTGTCTAATGTAACAAAATAATTGCAAGAGAGCTTTAAAAATTGTTTTTATGAACATTTATTGTAGTTTTAAAATGCTCAAAGGGAAAAGGGACATCACCATCAGTGTCAGTGATGACATTAGTCTGGTTGCACCAACTTTAGAGGACAGAGTCGTTCAAGCCCTTGGCTATCACATGTAAAAATAAATAATTTCCCCAAGGAGTTAAATGAACCTTGTCACGAAGGAAGAGCTGAGGATGATCAAACACGATTTGTGGATGGTGTAGAGTCCTACCATTAACAGACAACATAAAGGTTGCCATCACACTGTTGATGAACTTTCTTGCTTTGTCCATCTTTGCTGGGGGCCCATACCTCCAGTGGAGCCTCTGATTGATGGATGACAGCAGTATCTTCATTTCTGGAAACTGCTGGTGGAGGTCATGCAGGTTTCTCTTCATTGCCTTAAGAAGCAGCACGCTTTTGAAATGTCCAAGATCATTGCCCCCGCAGTCGATCACAAGCACTTCCGGAGCAGTTCTTCCTTCAAGGCATTGGCGGAAATAGGGTAGTGGGTCATCCCAACACATGCCTCCCTTGCCAAACCACTGGACATGTGCAGACGCTCCAAAATTGGTCCCCATCGTCTCCCTTGCTCTCCTTTCACCACGTCGTACATAGCTATCTCCAACAATCCACACTTTGCAGGATGCTGATAGAAAAGAAAGTAACATATACAGTTTTAGTTGCATAATAGTTATCATTTATCTTTTTTAAAAACATCATTTGTCAACAAATGAGCTTGTTCTGAAATAAACTAGCTGCAAAGTTACTGAAAACTTCAAACCCCCCTTTAGTTTGATGTACCAAAGATATCCCTTCGTTTGAAGTTTATATTCAAAATATATTGTGATAATAACGTACCTTTCTCTTGGAATGGCAATCTCCTGATGAATGTGACTTCTTGTTTACGATGAACAAGATGGACAGTTGACTTGACTTTTCTGAAGAAAATAAAAAAACTTGGTTAACATGGTAGACACTTTAATATCAGCACTTGTAGAATAACCGGTGACTGGAAGTTCTATGAGCCTATGGCTACCATTTTTTACATGCTAGACATTGTAAATTAGTATAGTATACATTTTTAACTTGAATTGCCAAAGTTTTAATTACGTTAAATACTTTTTGAAGACAAGAAAAATTATTTACCATGTGTAATTTACCTCATCTTGTAGAAAATATGTTGTTGCAAGGGGAAGCACCTCCAGGTTCCTAAAAACTCCTGTGAAATGTCTGTGAGGAGCCCAGAATATATTCATTTCTGACCAGCTATTTGGACAGTGAATGGTCCTTTGGGTGGAGCAGGAATTGTTAACCACTCCCCCTGATACTGTAATGCAAATGTTGTCACACTCCTGCCCAGGTGTCATTGGCACACCCCACACACCCCTCACCCGCTCCAAGTCACTCACTAGGCAGCGCCCTCCACAATTATCTAATTTGCTTGAAAACATTGGTCCACTCAGGAGTGACATTTTCAACTGGCCAAATGATACATTTATATTTTTGTCATGACACGAGGAACAATAAAATACAAAACACAGCTCGACATGAACCGGTTCAACCTTTGTTTGAGCATTAAGCCTGAGTATGTTGATACTTAACATAGTTATAGTATGTGCCTAAAAATGCAAGAAAGCATATCACAATTCACTTATCTGGGGAATGTCAGCATATGCGCTTACATTCCCCAAATGAGTGAGTTGTGAGTTGGTAGTTCTAAGGGTCTAACATGATGATAGATATATACATATATGTTTGGAATGCCTGTAGTCTGTAGATGTGATTCAAGCTATAATAGGCTATATTTCACCCTTCTTTCATGGTAAAATGTCAGCATCTGTGCTGACATTCCCCAAATTAGTTCGTTGTGAATCAAAGTTTACGGAGTGGGAGGTGAAATCCAGGTCAAGTATGTGTCTGACCTCTCTTAGTTATTTAATATGATACAATTCCAACATGGTACACACCAAAATAAAGCTTAGACTATGCTCTTTACAATAATTCCAGCCATTGGCATTTTTTAGAAAGATGCAGAGTACATGAAACACAGGAGACAGATCTTTGTATTAGCATCACCACACTTTACTATCATAGACAGACTTTAATAACAGACATATTAAAAAGGTACAGTGACAATATGTATTGTCATTTTGCAGAGTACATGTACATAGGCAGAAGATGGAGTTAGAATCTAACCAGAAGAGCAAAAAAGCAAAGAAGTCCAATGTGATATATACAATATAGACAGGTGGTGCAGTATAAAAATATAAGACATACAGTGCAGTGTAGACAGTAGTATACAGTTAACAATGTGAAATTCACTGGTTTTGGAGGTGAAGGTCGAGGCAGAGCTGGCCAAGACAATTCAGTTACATTTCACCGGGTCTGGGACATGCAACAGAATGTCTGAAGGCAGATTGCTTGGTTGTTTTCCTTATTGAAAGAATGATTGAGGAGCTGGAGCGTCATCACTTGATTGTGACTGGAGTCCCCCCCCTCTGCCCAATGCCAATGCTCAGGCTGGACCATCCACCAGACAGCCAACTGAGACTGAGGCTGGAGGCCAGGGTGAGCCATCTGGAGAGTTTGAGCCATCCGACGTGACATCTGACAGCAGTGGCGAGGTGTTTCAATGGTGAGTCTCAGTTTCACAACTTATCTGATGATCTGTGTTTTTGAGTGTGGCTCACATTAAATCATAATTATGCACTATTATAACAAAAATCTTATCCCACATTGCAGTGACCGAGATGTGAATTATTCCAATAAGGCCAGGCAGCACATGCTTGAGAAGGGCCTTTATAATAAGTTTTTCCAGGTAACCCCCTCCTCCAAGAAGAGGCTTCTCTCCCTCTGACACAGCATGTGACAGCACCATACCAGATGGCAATATCAATAAAGCATGAAAGTGCCCTACAAATATTTTTTACAGAAAAAGCACAACCTGGACAAGGCCAACAAAGATATGACCTGGGCATCGGCTGGCTCAGTGAATAGCGCCGGCGTGGACCCGGGTTCGACTCCTTCCTGCAACACTTGCTTCATTAAGTGTAAAGCAGGAGGGTGAATGGGGAAACACGGGTCTCGAAGGAGAGAGGGAGGTGTCAATTGAAATAAGAACGGAGCAAACCGTGACATGCAAGAATATTGGGCGTCGGATAGCTCAGTGAATAGCGCCAGCACCTCATCCCTGCCGTCGATTCGAACTCAGACAGACAGACTACGGGAGTCCTCCTCACAAGAAGTCGTTGGCTACCAGTTTTACCGGCCCATGCCTGCTTTGCAACACATTCTTCGAGCCGGTTATGTGTTGGCTGACGCCAAGGGAAGTTTCCTTTAAAAAAAAAAAAAGGTGTGTTAGTCATGAAGACGATAATTTACAACTTTGAATCATAATGTTAAATATGGAAAGAAAATACTCACAGTGGACACATTCTTGTCGCAGTTTCAACTGCCTCTTCTCCCAACGCTCATAAAACTTTCGCCAACAAGACACACCCTTTAGAAGTTCCCGTTTTGGTTTTGGCCCATCAATTGTCACGGGATATTTCGTATAAGTAGGATTTGAAATGACGCCTGAATTTCCTTTTCCGATTCTGACGAAGATCTGACAGCAGTAGCAGAACCGGCAGTGCTACAGGTACTACGGCTGGTACTCTCCCCAGAAGACTCAAAGCTGGTACCCTCCCCAGAAGGTTCCGGGATGGCATCCTCCCCAGAAGAATCAGAACTACAAATATAAGAAAAAGATTATAAGTCATTTGCCTAAATATAGATGATGGTGTGCTTGACTGTGTTTGTATTAATTGTGCAAAAAATGCTCACCTTGAGACACCACCCATGTCCTTCATAATCTCAGCAGCCGTCACAGCATGTCCACTCGTCTTAACGCGGTAATGCTTCTCCGCTGTTGCGCTGGAATGGGTCAGGTAATCGGCCACCATTGATTTTTCAGAATCTGTCAGGCTCTTAGCTGCCGTCTCAAAGACTCTGCGTGCCATCTGGCTGGTCACTGACGGGAGGTTGTGCCTTGTGTGCAACCGGTGCAGGTCCTTGGAGGCACTGTGGATCTGCCTCCCTGCAGTGGAAAGGAAGAATCTTTCTTCTCCATCCATCTCGTCCTCCACATCCCTCTTGCGTTTCCTGGTGGGTCTCAGGAGCTGTGGCCGCACCAGTCTGTAGTACACATCCAACCACTGTTGGCAGAGGAGAAAAGGGAATTGAGATTACTTTCTGCTTTAACAGAAATTATGTTCTGACAGGTTCTGACAGGAAATGTGATGAACTTACATGCTCCTCCTCCTCTGACAGGGTAAACACGGCCACTTGCTGTGCTGCTGTCTTGTGCTCCTTTACCCCAATTATGGAATGCGAATCACATTTTCTCCTGAGGATAACACATTAATTAGTAGAGTTAATGACAAATATATCAGGGGGAAATTTACCACTGCAGACCAACATAACACAGAAACACTCACAGTCATGTGCTCCACCACGCCCGGTCGTTGGAGTTTGTAGATGTACTACAGCCTCGAGGTAGTACACCACAAATATGTTCTGGACAGACTCCAGGGTGTCAGAACTACTGTCAGACAGTTTACCTATAACTGCCAAGAATTCCTTCTTGGCAGCCTCCAGTACAACCAAGCAGTTTTTTGTTGACAACACGTCAATCAACATGCTGTGCCTACGAGAAAAAAATATCAAATTTATTAACAAATCATATTACAGCAGGCAGAGAGAGGACTACCAGTTCTTCACCATTTATATGGGTACAAACCTCTTTTGGGTGATCTCTTTCTTTGAGTGCTTGGCAAGGATGTGCTGCAAAGAATCATTGAAGGCAATGAAGTACTGGCACTCTTTATGGAGTGGCAAATCCTCATTTCTCAGGTTGGTTTGGACAGTGAGGAAAACCGAGAATCTGTCAGAGGAAGTAAGAGGATTTAAGTATGTGCATGTACTAACAACCGCTCATGCTGCTGAGTAAGGTTCAGAAAACAAAATACAGAAGCTTGGCTGAAAGGGTACTTTACTAACAAGTTACTACACTGTTGACATCATAATAAAAAACTGCTACCAACTGTTTCAAGCTCTTGAGGTAGTTCTGCTGTGTTCTCTTTTTCATTTTTGCCTCAGAGAGGTCACCGAGGATTGAACAAGAAGTATTGCAGAAGCCACCAACCTTTGGATTGGATTTGCATCTGCCATAATTTAATAACTGCATAACTAAAAGCCCTGCCATTCTTCAGGAGGTCCACAACGTCCAACTTGGCCTTTTCAACCACGGCTTCGATGGCTGCTTCAGTCCTGTTCTTCAAGCATGCCCTCCGCAGATGGCATGACAGGGTCTCTTGTGTTTTAAGACAAAATGGGCAAAGCAGATAGTGCCTGTATGTAGGTTTCCTGGAAAAAGAAAAAAAAGGCATTAAGGATAATGTGGTTAATATAGGAATAATAATAGGTTAATTAATAATAGGTTGAATAAATAAGGTGCATGTAATGTACAAACTAAAAAAGACACAATTGGTCTAACTCAAAAGCTAGGGTTAGGGTTAGCCCGCACTTTGCTGCGTGACGATGGTTTGGTTCCTCCCAGAGCCAATGTGGCCCCGGACTCCCGGGCAGCCGGTCGTGGGCTGAGCCGACGGCCTCCGACGGCCCGGCCCGGGCTGCGGTGCTCCGTGACTGGGCGTGCGGCGATGGCCGGAGCTCGTACTTTGCCGGTTTTCTTTTTCTCTCTCCCCGGACTCCCGGGCAGCGGGTCGTGGGCCGAGCCGATGGCCCCTGGGGGGGCCTCCCGTGAGCTCCGGGGGGCGGCCAAATATACATCATCAGATACATCATTTGCCTAAATATAGATTATGGCGTGCTTGATTGTGTTTGTATTAATTGTGCAAAAAATGCTCACCTAACTAATTGGAAATAATTAAATTATTGACTTAGTCTCTGGAGCCGTATCTTTTGACTTTCATTCACAACTCACTCATTTGGGGAATGTAAGTGCAGATGCTGACATTCCCCAAATAAGTGAGATATATTCCTACATTTTACTATATACACATAAATGACATTAGAAATTAGCTGTTTTCTAGGTCATGAACAGCTTACTCACGAGTGGTGTGGAGGAGGCGGAGGTGCTGATGGTGGGGTGATGGTGGTGGTGATGGTGGTGGTGGTTCCATTCTGCCATGTATGAAAGAAGGGTGGACTATAGCTCATTATAGCTTAAATCACATCTACAGACTGATCTAAAGCTGATTTCACCCTCCTGCTGTACACTTGATGAAGCAGTGGAGGTGTAGACCTGTCTGTCTGATGGATTTCACCCTCCTGCTGTACACTTGATGAAGCAGTGGAGGTGTAGACCTGTCTGTCTGTCTGAGGTTTCTTAGTGTCCTTTATTTTCATGTTCAGCCGTGAGCCTTCATTTGAACAGAAACACTTTCCTCTCCTTCATATCCTCCGTACGAAAACACCGGAAGAGCTACAGGACAAAGAAATGACAAAAATTAGCTCTTACAAACATACACACACCTTTTGAATGACACTTTAACCAAACATTTAAATAGAAATGTGCAGGCATATCCAAAAAATAGAGAGCTAGCTTAAACCACGATGTAGAACTTGACATCAGCATGGCTATATGAAGAGTTAAATCAAACACTTCTTCACAGAACATGAATAAAACAACATAAATCACAAAATACCTTGTTCCCGTTCCAGCTAGGCGCTTATTTGTGTGAAAGAATAACACAATATCGTCCTATAAATCCCGTTTTCACACTTTTCCTTTTCGGACTTCTCCCTCGTTCAAGTTACCCACTCTCAGGGAACAATTTCCTGCCTTGCCAGGAAATGGCCCTACAAAATAAAGGCATGTTTAACAAAATCAAGCATATCCAAAGTAAACGTATTTGAGTCGTTTAAGAGTCATTTACACTCCCACCAATCATGAGTAAATAATGGGACACAGATGACATTAGGTACAAAGGATTCAAATGACCTCGACCTTACTTGTAAAGAACAAAAAATACCTCATGTGAAGTGCAAACCTTATAACTGTAAGTTTTAAACTGTAGAGTGAGTGGAAAGGTCTACTCAGCTTCCAGTAGCAGAACGAGCTTCTGAACTGGCCGCTCAACTTCAGACATCTAATGGAGACGCTCCCCATCTTCCCAAGATCCCGGTCACCAAGGCAGACCGTAACCTTCCTTACAAGTCCATCTTCGGCAATCGTGGTTTGTGAACCTCTACCCAGCCTCCACTGATTTCTGTGGGCCTCATCTCCTTTCATCATGACTATATTGTGATTTATTGGAAAGAGCTTTATTTTGGTGTGTACCATGTTGGAATTAAGTCATATATAAAATAAGTAACAGAGGTCAGACCCACACTTGAACTGGATGTCACCTCCCACCTCCTAAACTTTCATTCACAACTCCCTCATTTGGGGAATGTAAGCGGAGATGCTGACATTCCCCAGATAAGTGAGATACATTCCTACATTTTACTATATACACATACAAATTACATTAGAAATTAGCTTTTTTTCTAGGTCATGAACAGCTTACTTACGAGTGGTGAGGAGGAGGCGGAGGTGGTGATGGTGGGGTGATGGTGGTGGTGATAGGGGATGATCGTGGTGGTGGTGGTTCCATTCTGCCATGTATGAAAGAAGGGTGGAATATAGCTTATTATAGCTTAAATCACATCTACAGACTACAAGCATTCCAAACATATATGTTTATATCTATCATCATGTTAGACCCTTAAAACTACCAACTCACAACTCACTCATGTAAGGGGAATGTAAGTGCAGATGCTGAAATTCCCCAGATAAGTGAGCTAAGTATTTAATTACAATACCCCCCTGCCTGATTCAAAGCAAGGGCCCCCAGACAGACAGTACCCTCCACTGGTCAAGACCCAGGGTTCGACTCCTTCCTCCAACACTTGCTTCATTAAGTGTAAAGCAGAAGGATAGAGGAGGATGGAAAACCCGGTAAGCAGATAAGCTTTGTGAAAGGCTGGGGCCAATATAGAAAGATTAACACAAGCGAACCCAATATTGGGCAAAATACTGCATACAGCAGTGGGACTGCATTTCAGCACCTTATAAACACCAGTATGACTGCATTTCAGCACCAGATGTGTACTAATTTTTATTTTGTTATTTTTTTATTTTTTTATTTATTTTTAATTATTATTTTTTGATTTTATTTATTATATATTTTTTTTATTTTTTCATTAATTTCTTTAGGATATATGGCCAGGGCGCCTTTATCGCTACTAACACCAGGGTGACTGCATTTCAGCACCAGATGGGGTTTTATTTGGTAGGTACAGAGCCAGGGGCCTCTTTTGCTATTAACACCAGTGACTGCATTTCAGCACCAGACAGTATAAATACATAACCACAGCATCTATTACTACAAACACCAGTGTGACTGCATTTCAGCACCAGACGTGTATATGGGCCACAGAGCCCTTATTATCGGACCCAAAATAGGGCCGAATACTGCAAACAGCAGTGTGACCACTTTAGCACCAGACATGCATTTATGATTAAAGGACCTTACTGTCGGACCCAATATCGGGCCGAATACTGCAAACAGCAGTGTGACTGCATTTCAGCACCTTACAAACACCAGAGTGACTGCATTTCAGCACCAGACGTGTATATGTGGCCACAGAGCCCTTATTGTCGGACCCAAAATAGGGCCGAATACTGCAAACAGCAGTGTGACTGCATTTCAGCACCAGACGTGTATATGTGGCCACAGAGCCCTTATTGTCGGACCCAAAATAGGGCCGAATACTGCAAACAGCAGTGTGACTGCATTTCAGCACCTTACAAACACCAGAGTGACTGCATTTCAGCACCAGACGTGTATATGTGGCCACAGAGCCCTTATTGTCGGACCCAAAACAGGGCCGAATACTGCAAACAGCAGTGTGACCACTTCAGCACCAGACATGCATTTATGATTAAAGGACCTTACTGTCGGACCCAATATCGGGCCGAATACTGCAAACAGCAGTGTGACTGCATTTCAGCACCTTACAAAACACCAGTGTGACTGCATTTCAGCACCAGACGTGTGTATATATGGCCACAGAGCCCTTACTGTCGGACCCAATATCGGGCCGAATACTGCAAACAGCAGTGTGACTGCATTTCAGCACCTTACAAAACACCAGTGTGACTGCATCTCAACACCAGACGTGGACTTTTCAATAGAGCCTAGAGGCTCAGGGCTGAAAGAATCTGGATCTCCAAATTAGACACCAGACATCCGAAAGGCCTCAATGAGGTGTAGATGCCTTTTGGAGATCGTTTTTGATGGACAGTGCATCTAACAGCTATGCTGTTTAAATCTTTTTAACCCCTAACCCCCTAACCCTAACCCTAACCCCCACCCCCTAACCCCCTAACCCCCTAACCCTAACCCCCTAACCCTAACCCTAACCTCTTAACCCCTACCTAAACTTAACCCTAAACCTAACCATTATATGTGGCTTGTTCTTAGCCCTATCCATATTTTAGCCCTAACCCTAACCCCCTAATCCTAACCCTAACTACTTAATTTTATCTAAATCTAACCCTAATTTAGTAATTTTGTTGTTATGCAAATTACATCTGTTAAAAATAAAAAAATGAAAAATTTGGACAATTGATATATTACATTTACAATTAAAAAGTTAAAATTTTCATATTTTTAGGGTTTAAAATTATTAAATTAAGAGTTATAATTTATTACAGTACTGATTTCTATGTAAAATAATTGGAATAAAAAAAATAATTTATTTTATTTAAGAGTTAGAACATTTAATTTAATTACATATTTTGTAGTTAAAACAATTTGTAGATTAAAGATTTAGAGATTAGAAGATAAACATTTGGATAATAGATACATTAAAACAATTTTTTATAAGTCATAATTATTTCATTAGTTTTAGGGTTTTAAAATTAATTACTTAAGGGTTAAAATTTATCAAAGTAGTAATTCATATGTTTAACAATTAAAATAAAATTGTTTAAGTAGTTTTAATTTATTAAAGAGTTTAAAACAATTGATTTTATTCATTGAATTAAATGCTTTCATTAAAAACCTATTGGCATTTATGGGGTTAAAGGGATTTTATTTTACATTTGGTATTGGTCAAACTAAAAAACTGGGTGACACCAATTTACTCCATACAGGGGAGGGTGTTAATAGCAGCGCACGCTGCAGCCTGCTCACTTGGAGCGGAGCAACAGCAGAGGCAACACACAGAGGGTGAGCTCGTTAGCCGCTACTAGCTTGTTAGCCGTTATTACTTTGTTTTAGCTACCTTTTTTTGATTGATTAGACTTTTGTCTACCGTTTGCTGAAGTGCCCAGCCTGAAGAAGACACGGAAGTGTCGAAACGTCGCACAGGGGGCACTTTTTTTCGTTGATTAACAGGGAGTTTTGTTTTTTTTTTGTTGTTTTTTTATTCTTGTATTTTATTAAGGGGTTAAGCTTCCTTTTATTTATTAAAACCTTATTTGGTAAGGTCTCTTTGATTTTTTTATTATTAAAGAGATAGAAACATTGAAAAATAAAAGATACGAAAAAAACTTTTTTTCACTTTTTTTATTATGGCTATGTTTTCCACTGCCAACGAGGGGGCAGCAGGTCCGTTACGGAAGACGGGGTCGCTTCCGTGACCAGACCATTCACCAGCGACCCCAACCGCAAAACCGGGACGGCTCTTCTGGGGACCGGGGAGGAAGAGGGACCAGGGGGAAGGACCGTGCATTTCCTGGGCCTCCATGGGGAGGACCAGGCCATTACCCTCGTCCTAACCCTGATCTCAGGCCCTAACCTTAACCCTAATATTTACTCTTATCCTAACCTTAACCCCTAACCCTAATCTTGGTCTAATACCCTAAACCTAACCTCATCCTATACCCTAAATTAACCTCATCCCAAGCCCGAAACACTTATCACATTCTAATAATAAATTAACTTAAAACAAGTTTATTGGAATTTATAACTTATTTAAAAGATTAAGAACAATAAATATATCATTTGGGCATTATAAGATTAAAAACACTTCTATAGTGCTTGATATACATTTTAATTTTATTTTTATTTATTATTTATTAATTATTATATATATTTTTTGGGGGGATTGTGCGGTTAGTGGGAAACAAGATCACACACCAATTTGTATAAAACCCAATACACAAATCACATAGAGAACAAAAAAGGAGGAGCTCAACTGAGGATATAAAAGGAGGAGCCTCAGTGGGAGCTCACTTCTCACACGAACCTCGAGCAGTAAACATCTCTCCAGCCAGACCGAACATAGAAGTTTTTTGTGTGTCTTTTTAGGCCTGAAGAAGACCCAGAGAGGGTCGAAACGTCGCCAGGACACACCTTCCTTAGTTGTTTGTTTATAAAATATATATATTATTTTTTTATTTCGTAAAAAAATTTTTTCGTAAAAAAACGAATTCATTTTATTTCAATTAGACTTACCTTTCTTTATACTTACCTTACCCAGTGGAGCCAGGAAACACCTTCCTAAGTTGTTTATTTTATAAAAAGTTTTATTTTTTATTGCTTTTTTCGTGGAAAAATTTTTCGTTAAAAAACAAATTCATTTCATTTCTTTTTACTTAGCTTACCCAGTGGAATGGGAGACTATGACGATGGCTGGACTCAGGTCCGGCGCGGCGGACACCACCGCCGAGACCACCAGCCGTTCCGGGACCGCCAGCCCTTCCGGAGCCGCCAGCCTTTTCGGGACCGAGATTATGGGGGCGGGTGGATGGAGCGTGCACCACCCGTTTCCTTTAGGAGACGGGATCAGATCCCTTCACCTAACCCTAACCCCTAACCCTAACCCTAACCCTCCACCCAGAACCCTTGTCACTTTGGTCCCCAAACCACAGACCTAACCTTAATTTGGGGATCCTAACCCTAACCACAGTCTCTACCCTGATCATGACCCTAAGTTTGGGCTGATCCAATGGGTTTGGGGATTATGGGGTTAACGGAATTCATGAAGAAACTAATTAGAGTTAAAAGGAGGAGCTCAGCAGAGAGTATAAAGGGAGGAGCCCCAGTTAGGGAGCCCATTTGACAAACGCACATCGAGCTGACAGGATCGCTCACGCTGTACTTTAATCCCATGAATTTACTCGGAATACTATGAAATTAATGTGTCCCGCTGGCCTGATGAAGACCAAGTCGGTCGAAACGTTGCCAAAGAGCCGGACACCAATTCTTTTTAAAATAATTTCATTTTCGTAAGGCACAGTCTTGCCTACTTTTCGTAAAGTACAATAATACTTACCTCTATTTGAATGCAATTTGCTCCGCCCTGGGACCAGAGTGATGGGACTGGGTGGGTGGAGAGTGCCATTCCCGTCTCCTCCGGGAGATGGGCTCAGTCCCCTTAACCTAACCCTAACCCTAACCCTACGGTGCCCCTGAGAGGAACTAGCCGCGGGGAGGTCGCAGCGGGCCGAGGCTGGGGATCGTGGATTATAGCGGAGGTGTGGTGCGCCCGTAGATATTACTCTCCATTTGTGGCTTTTTTGGCCAAGATACGATGCCGTCCACTTCGTGGACTTTAGAGTGGGATTTTCCCTATTTTTAAACACCATTCATTTTGAATTGCAAGTGGTCACGTTCCCGCAGAGTGCACCAAAGTCCCAGAAACGCGGAACCACCGTGGGTACGCTCCAAAACGAGCGTACGTCGACATATTTCAGCCCCGTAAACCCACGGGCGCCAGAAAAGAAGTTTGCTCAGATTATGAGATTTCCCATCAGAGGGTGTTGCGCTCAGTGTGTCTCACCCCCTTCTGAGGAGAAAAAGGCAAGAGTGGGTTAAATTTTTTTCCACAGCACCCAGAGCCACCAAAGTTTAGGTGCCTTATCTGTGGTCACAGCAGGGCACCTGGTTGAATTTTGGGGGTTCTGACCCTCTGGGAAGACCCCCAAACAGCTCAGAGTGTTTTTGTGGATTCCAACGGGAAGGTATTGCCATCGGACAACGACTTGGAAATCTTCCCTTTCGCCCCTCCCTCGACCCGACGGACGGTCGCTGGGGACAGTGCTCGGTACTTTATTGATCAGGGGCTCAGTGTGCATCGGGAAAAGCGCCTTTGATGGACGTTTGAGGTCCCCACAGCCTGTGAGGCCAAAAGAGCAACCACACTCTTTTTTCCCACTCAAAGGTATTGCCATCGGACAACGACTTGGAAATCTTCCCTTTCGCCCCTCCCTCGACCCGACGGACGGTCGCTGGGGACAGTGCTCGGTACTTTATTGATCAGGGGCTCAGTGTGCATCGGGAAAAGCGCCTTTGATGGACGTTTGAGGTCCCCACAGCCTGTGAGGCCAAAAGAGCAACCACACTCTGGTGGACGATGCCCACTTCAAATACCTTAGAGCTGAGGTCAGGGTATTCCAATTGGACAATGGCAAGGTATTGCTATTGGACACGCGTCTCCATGTTTCCCCCCCCTTGTCCACTCGGTGGAAGGTTGCACTTCCACCGAGTGGACATGTTCCCCCCACTGAGGAGGACTGTGCTGGCCGGGTGGAAGAGACCAGTGGGATGTACACTTCAAATACCTTAGAGCTGAGGTCCGGGTATTCCAATTGGACAATGTCAAAAGTCATTTCTTTTTCTGCCTTTGTACACAACGATACTAGGTATGACACGAGGAGTTAGTATTGGTATTATATTGATTAAAAACAAGTGTATTTTTTTTGGTTTTTGAGAGTTATATGAATAAAAATGTGTGTGTGCGTGGAAATAAAGAGAAGTATTCACAATTTAACCATTTATTTCACAAAAAACATCATATTTATCAAAACACCACACAAATCAATCTCTAAGAGCTAAAAAAGAGCACACACACTTTAAAACAATCAAAACACCACACAAATCAATCTCTAAGAGCTAAAAAGAGCACACACACTTTAAAACAATCAAAACACCACAAATCAATCTCTAAGAGCTAAAAAGAGCACACACACTTTAAAACAATCAAAACACCACACAAATCAATCTCTAAGAGCTAAAAAGAGCACACACGTTAAAACAATCAAAACACCACACAAATCAATCTCTAAGAGCTAAAAAGAGCACACACGTTAAAACAATCAAAACACCACACAATAAAAGCTATAAAACAACACAATAAGACATTTAACACATAATATGAAAGAATTATATGATTTTTTGGGGGGGGAATCGGAGCCTCCTCACTCTCATCCTTTGCATACTCTGCTCCTTGATTATCTTCTTTTCTGGAATTGACTTGAAGGGACTGATAACGACTGAGCAGTCTCTTTTCATCTTTTTTTTCCGGGGCGTCCCCTCCTCCTCGACCTCCTGTGGCGGTGGGTTTGCTGTCGAAGATGAGGGGGCCGCCTCGTCCTCTTCGCCGCCGCTGCCGCCGCTGCTGCTGCTGCCACTGCCGCCCTCGCCACCGCCGCCGACTCCCATCTCCTCCTCCTCCTCCGACTCCTGCTGCTTCTGCTGCTGCTGCTGCTGCTGCATCTCGTTCTCTCCTCCCTCTCCCACGAGGAGGCTCTCTCTGACCAGGGCCCTGACCTCCTCTGCCTCACAGTGGTCAGGGTTGGCCACGTAAAACTTATCCGCCGTCCTGGTGTCGTGACACATGAAGTCCGCGACCTTTTTCCGGCTTTTGGGATCTTGGGACTTTTTTGCCTGGAAAAGATTGTAAAATTGCAGAGAAATTAACGACAGCACTCGCAACGGCGCTTTCGGCCTCCACACTACTCGTCTTGAATTTAATGTCAACTTACATAAGTTGCCACGGCCGTCCTTATGAGGGTGAAATTAATCACCCCCCCTAACCCCATGTCCTTCCAGGCCGACTGCAAGTTGGTATTTAAGTTTTTGGATGGCCCCTTGCCCTTTGTATATAGTACAAATTTGTTGGCATCGGGGAGGCTTCGTTTTATTGCCATCCATCTCTCTAGCCAGGTGAACTCTGTGGGGTTCAGGAACATTTGGGCCTCCCCAAATGTCCTGTTCGTCTTGTGTTCTTTAATCTGTCACGACACAGACACGTAGAGAAGGGAGAGAGTACGGGGAGACTGGGTTAAGTACACGCACCGCAGTAGACATCGGGGCTAACTTCAAAGCTAACAGTGTCAGAGATAGCACTCACGTGGAGCAGGTAGCCCCTGGCCGAGGGTCTTTGCCTCCTCCACCTCGTTGTCTGTCATATTAGCATAGACCCCCGGCCTGTGCCCGAACAGGCAGCTCCAGTAGGCACACTGGTAGCCGTAGTAGAGGAAACGGCTGGTGTTTTCAAATTCCACCTCGAGTTTGCCTGATGAAAAGAGGGGGGGGGGGGGGAAGCAAAGCGCTCAGAATGAGCTGCGCCTTGGTCAACATTCCACGTTTCCTGTTGGCAAGCAGACTTGCGGACAACTTACCCAGCAGCTGTGGGATGGCGGCAGCAGCAGCGGAGAGTCAACCCCTCAGGGCCTGGCGGGACGGCAGCTTGCTAATTTTGATCCTTTTTGTTGACATCTGGTGGACAACCACCCTCCGCTGCAGCGACCTCACCCCCGTCTTCAATTCCCTCTCCACGGAGGTGAACTGCACCCGAGTGAGGCGGCAGGTCTTGGGCGGGATCCCGGTCATAAATCGAACGAAGTGCAGGGCGTTCTGCAAATAGAATTTTGCTGTGGTAATTTTCATCCCGCCCTCCACCACACTTCGGGACCAGCTGTTTGAAGAGAGGGCGGATAAAATGAATCAAATAGAATCTTTCAACGTACAAACCAAATTGTAATGTCATTGTCACTCACCCGCGGATCCTGGACATGTTATCCAGAAAAAGCCAGTCGGACAACCGGCTGCGGTTGTTGGCCATATACAAGATGAAAGTTTTCACCCTGCTGACCTTGGATATGGCATTTTCGGTCATTTTGGGGGTCGGGTCTAGGCCCTCGTGGTGGGCCCTGTACGTCCTAAGGTAGTCCTCTGTAACGACACACAATTTAAGGCGTTGTGATATACAGACTCTGCTGTCCAATGGCATGAAAAAGCCAAATTAATTACCATGTTATCAACATATGCTTACCCATCGACGGTGGGAGGCTTATTTGCCTCATGAGGTTCCCCCTGCCGCTGCCGGAACTCCACGGGCTGAAGGAGGACGAGCCCGCCTCCTCCTCCGACGCGGCCGAGGACGGGCCCGCCTTCTCCGACGCGGCCGAGGACCGGCCCGCCTTCTCCGACGCGGCCGAGGACCGGCCCGCCTCCTCCGACGCGGCCGAGGACCGGCCTCCCTCCGTCACGCGTTCCTATCAAAGTTGGTGAAAAACAAAAAAATCAGACACACAAAGACAGGGAGAATGGAAGAGAGAGAGAGAGAGAGAGAGAGAGAGAGAGAGAGAGAGAGAGACACTCACGTCCTCCTGGCTCTCAACTGCAGTGGTGCGACCACTCTTCATGCTGCGCAGCTGCTTTTGCAGCTTTGTGCGGAGAAGTCGGACCTCGGCGCAGAACTCGTCCCTCTCTGCCTTTACTCCTTCCAGCTCCCGCTCGTACCCGAGCCGCCTGCACTCGGCCGAGCCGCAATCTGCCACGGGGGACGGTGGAGCAACATCTATTTCCTCCTCCAGGGGACTCGGGTTGACGTCCAACATAGACTGCATCGCGGGGGTCGAATCTGTAGCCCTGAGCTCGGCCAAGAGTTCCATTGTGCGGATTCTCTTGGCCTGATTAATTTTTGCCGCCTCATGAGGTTCCCCATGCCGCTGCCGGAACTCCACGGGCTGAAGGAGGACGAGCCCGCCTCCTCCTCCCACGCGGCCGAGGACGGGCCCGCCTTCTCCGACGCGGCCGAGGACGGGCCCGCCTTCTCCGACGCGGCCGAGGACGGGCCCGCCTTCTCCGACGCAGCCGAGGACCGGCCCGCCTCCTCCGACGCGGCCGAGGACCGGCCTCCCTCCGTCATGCGTTCCTATCAAAGTTGGTGAAAAACAAAAAAATCAGACACACAAAGACAGGGAGAATGGAAAAGAGAGAGAGAGAGAGATAGAGAGAGAGAGAGAGAGAGAGAGACACTCACGTCCTCCTGGCTCTCAACTGCAGTGGTGCGGCCACTCTTCATGCTGCGCAGCTGCTTTTGCAGCTTTGTGCGGAGAAGTCGGACCTCGGCGCAGAACTCGTCCCTCTCTGCCTTTACTCCTTCCAGCTCCCGCTCGTACCCGAGCCGAATGCGCCTGCACTCGGCCGAGCCGCAATCTGCCACGGGGGACGGTGGAGCAACATCTATTTCCTCCTCCAGGGGATTCGGGTTGACGTCCAACAGAGACTGCATCGCGGGGGTCGGATCTGTAGCCCTGAGCTCGGCCAAGAGTTCCATTGTGCGGATTCTCTTGGCCTGATTCATTTTTGCCGCCCTTTCAGCAATGGTGAGCTCGGCATGAGACTGGTTAATGTGCCTGTCCAGCCGGGAGAGCTGGTTCTGGCACCCTGGAACAGGGCAGGGTGCAGCTCTGATGTTCACCCTTCCAGATGCCATATTGAGCAGCAGCCGCCTCTCTTCCGCATTATGGATCAGGTGCATGTTCTTCAGGTGCTTGTTAAGGGCACTGAAATAGCGTTGACACAATGGGCAACTATGCATTTTCCCTGTAAAGAAACAACAACAAAAAACCCTAACCCTAACAACAAGATTAATAATTACTGTTGAAAATGATGTGTGTGTGTGTGTGTGTGCACGTGTGCACGTGTGTGTGTGTGTGTGTGTGTGTGTGTGTGCGTCTTGGAAAGTGCGTCCCTCCGCAGCAAGCTCAGTGCGCACATTCAAAGTGCCGAAAAAAATACTGAAATGCAATAAAAAAGACATTAAAGACGACCAACGGCGAGATAAGCACACTGTTGTGAGAGGTATGAACACTTTTGATAGATAATAGTAAAGAAAAAAACGGCAGGAAAAGTTTTTTTTTTTCTTTTGAATTACTTAATCAATTTAAACTCTGCAAAATATATTAAATACAAGCATTCACATCTCTCCTATTACATGGACCATTGTCAAATCAGTCATAACAATAATGATAAGAAATGGCATTCAACATATTCAAGACATTGCACATTAAATAATAAGTTCACACTCACGTCTTTCTTTCGCCCGCAGTCCCTGTACGTCGACTGCTCCTCCGGGTCTTTAAAGGGGCTTCACACCTCATGTTCTAAGACCCTCGACCAATCACAGCGCAGATCAGCTACATGCAGGTTGTGTGCTACACTGATGTTAGAGGCATGCTTCAACAGACCAGCCAATCAGAATGTACGACCAATTAACGAGCGAGAACAACGCAAACAGGGACTTCGCTTGCTCCGAATTTTTTCATATTTACACCATGTGTTCTGTATGAGGAGAGGATGACATGGTTAAATTTTCACATGTGTGGCCCATTCCATCGCAAAGATGATTTTTTTTTTTTTCCCCCGAATTAAAGCTGCACATAGTGGAAAATCAACTTGCTCCGAAATCTGCGATTGGACCTGGGCGGACGTAGGGCATATCTCCCAATTGCTTTTGAGGTCCCGTACTGTCACCGAGTGTTTGCAGGCAGCTATGATTTGCCGTCGTCCACTTGGAATACCCGGATCCCAGCTCTAAGGTATTTGAAGTGGGACGTACACTTCAAATACCTTAGAGCTGAGGTCAGGGTATTCCAATTGGACAATGGCAAGGTATTGCCATTGGACACCGTGGAAAAGTCCGCAGGGTTGCAGCCGCTTACCCCCTTACCGCAATACCTCGGGGAATGGCCTTTGGACACGTGTCCTCGTGTTTCCAGCTTGTCCTCATGGTGAAAAGTTGCACTTCCAACAAGTGGACATGTTCCCCCTCTTGACGAGGACTGTGCTGGCAGGGTGGAAGAGACCACCTTGCCTTTGTCCAGTTGGAATACCCAGACCCCAGCTCTAAGGTATTTGAAGTGGGACGTACACTTCAAATACCTTAGAGCTGAGGTCAGGGTATTCCTATTGGACAATGTCCAGTTGGTCTCTTCCACTCGAGCCACCCGCCCAGCAAAGTCCTCCTGGGGGGGGAAACATGTCCAATGGCAATACCTTGACATCGTCCAATTCAAATACCTCGGCTGCAATGCAAAGGTATTTGAAGTGGACATTAGTGACCGAGGTGTCCATTAGTGACCGAGGTGTCCAATGGCAATACCTTGCCATTGTCCAGTTGGAATACCCTGACCTCAGCTCTAAGGTATTTGAAGTGTACGTGCCGATTCAAATACCTTAGAGCTGAGGTCAGGGTATTCCAATTGGACAATGTCCAGTTGGTCTCTTCCACTCGAGCCACCGGGGTATTGAAATGGGGTATTGAAATGGAAAGTGTCCGATTGAAATACCCCACCGAGGGAAAGCGTACAATTGAAATACCCCAGCAAGGGAAAGGGTCCGATTGAAATACCCCGGGGGGGAAAGCGTCCAATTGAAACACCCCAGTAAGGGAAAGCGTCCAATGGCAGCGACCCCTGGGACCCCCCGGGCCAATGGCAATACCCCGGCGCGGGAGGGAGCCTCCCTGTGGACCGCCGCGGTGCCGCGGCCGCGGGAGGCTGTTTTCTCCATTTTTTTCCCGGGGCCGACCGACCAGCCCGCGTCAAAGCCGGGGCCCCCCCGAGCGCGTGGGCGCCCGCCGCCTATTTTTAGGACCCCCGGGGCGCCGGGCAAGGGGGGGTCGAGTGGCCTCCACTCGGCGACATAGCCCGCTTCCTGCCGCTGGACGGTTTCCGGAGCCCGCTTCCCTAGGGTGGGTGAGGACTTGGAGGATCCCTTCCCCTTCCCATGTCCGACTTTTGATTTGGGTACACTGGATGATACTGGTGAGTTGCTGGAAATGAAGACGGTTAATGCTGATATAAATATGCTGTCTAATTTGGCGGTACTTGCATCCAGTGGGATTGAGGAGGGGCTCTCGGGAAGCACTACGGGCGAGGGGGAGGATCCTCCGGGAAGGGAGACTACTCTCACTAGCCGCGCCGACCCGGAGTCCCCTCCCACCCCAGAACCTGCTCCGCGGGGACCACTTAGAAGACCACCTAAATGCCATCCAAAAAAAAATATCAGGATTTGGTCCTTTGAGGTCACTGATCCGTTGGTCGTCCTGGGGGACTCTAATTTATCTAGGATCCCTGACCACGGATATCCATCGGTCCAAGTCGAGAGCTTCCCCGGCGCCCAAATCCATCACCTTAAGGGAATTCTTGCTAAACTGGATGCATGTACCGCTACCCAGAAAGTTGTGTTATCGGTAGGCCTGAACAACTGTCTGCGAGAGAATTTGTTGGAAACTATTAAAAAGCAGTTGCAACAATTGGTGGCTGTGACTCGGAAGACATTTCCAAATGCAGACATATGTGCCGTTGATCCACTGTTCAGACAAGCTCTCCTACAAAACACAGCAGCTGGCAAAACAAACAAACAAATTTTTGGTACAGCAGTTCACAACATTAAAAATGGTTCAAAACCAGTTTTTTTTAAGGTGCACGACCGACATCCTGTCCATTGGACCACAAAAACGGCTTCTGACATTTTTAAATATTGGATGAGACAGTTAAACTAAGGGCTGGCAGAATGACAATTCTCACCCCCATGCCTTCGAACATTTTGAACCTGTCCGAAACTTTTGTGTCGAATCAGGATGATTAGGAGAGGGGCCTCTCTTTTATTCTGACACCATTGCAACTGGATAAAAATGGTCTAAAACAAGATTTGTACGAGTATCATAGGCGTCTTAAATTATTGTACCACTTTGAATTCTCTGTACAGTCTATCTCTCGACCTTTTATAGAACCCTCCAAGTGGGAACCCGAATGGGACCTTGTCCCGGAACCATTGCAACAACTGATACGCTGGGACAGGACACAACTGGAAAGGAGTTATGGCTTCAGAAAAGATGTAGACAACTTAACCAGTGAGCAGAGAGGAGCATTGGATAACCTTTTAAAGAGAGACTCGGGTCTTGGTCCGGGGGATTGTGGAGGATTTGTACAGGAAGAAATACATCTCTTCTAAACAAAGGTTTTATTTGTTTGGTCAAGATCCTCCCCGTCCAAGAAAATTATATCTGCTCCCAAAGATCCATAAGTATCCGAGCACTTGGACAGTTCCGCACACCATTCCCCCTGGCCGGCCAATTGTGTCCGACTGTGGGAGTGAATCATGTAGAGCCGCTGGATATATTGACGTTTTTTTGAATCCCTTGTCCCAGAAGCATGGAAGTTATATCAAAGACACGTATGAGTTTGCGAATGAGATCCGAACCATTGCTGGTCCTCCCGGAGCCATGTTTTTCACTGTTGACCTAGACGCTTTGTATACAAATATAGATACTAAACTTGGCCTGAAGGCAGTTTCACAAGTTTTTGACCGTTATCCAGATTCGCACAGACCAGATGAGGCCCTCCTCCAGCTTTTAGAATTAGGATTGACACGTAATGACTTTGTCTTTGACTCCAAGTTTTATCCTCCAGATACACGGCACGACCATGGGGAAAAGGTTCGCCCCGGCATATGCCAATATCTATATGGCTGACTGGGAACGAACCCTCTTTCCCAAGTACCTTAAAACTCAGTTTTTCCAGCTGAGGTATCTGGATGATATATTTGGAGTTTGGAACCATCCAGAGTTGGATTTTAAATTAAATTATTACATTGACACTTTAAATAGCCATCATGATTCAATAAAAGTGAAGTATAACTTACAAACTTTACAGATTGAGTTTTTATCATAAAAGAAGACCCACAAAAGTGGACATTAGGGACCAGAGTGTTCTTTAAACCCACGGACACACACGCTCTGTTACATAAGAACAGTTTTCATCCTAAACATGCCTTTAAGGGGATTGTTAAATCCCAAATTATAAGGTTCCATAGGATTTGTACTAGGCGGGATGATGTCGAAAGGGCAACGACAATACTCTTTAGTGCTCTCAAGAAGAGAGGTTATGGTCGCACTTTTCTGAGGTCTATAAAGATGGAAGTCGAGAGAGGCTTCGAGGGCGGAGAGTGGATCACCAGAGTGGAACAGCATAAAAAATTGGTTCCTCTGGTGTCGAACTTCTCCTCGGCGTCCCTCCAACTCAATTCCTGTGTTAAAACAAACTTTAAAAGGCTACAAAGTGTCATGGATCCTCTCTCGGATTTTAGAGTCATTTCTGCTTTTAAAAGGAATACAAATTTAAAAGATTTGTTGGTTCATGCCCACCTACCATCTAGTGCACCACAACATAGAAACAGACACTTTAGGGTGATTACATTTGCCTTCAATAGATATACAGCATCGGATGTTCCAGTATGGGAAAGGATCCAGCTGGATTGCAGGAATGTGGTGCATTTGATTGAGTGTAAATTGTGTGGAAAACTGTATGTCAGACAAACACAAAATAAATTATTGTACCGACTACAACAGCACCTTTATCACATCAACAAATCTACCAAAGTGTCTGCACTGTATGATCCTTTCCGGACACATGGGGCAGATGATTTGATTATTGCAGGCCTGGAAGGCCAGCCCCACTGGTCGGCAGCCCAGAGAGTGCGGGCCCGGGAGGTTCTGGATTGCCAAATTAAAAACAGGTATTCCTAATGGCCTCAATGAGGTCGTCTGAACTGGGGGACTGCAGACCGGAGACAGGAAGTTGCAGATGGTCAAAATAAATGAGCCCAGTCTACCAACTTGGTATTCTGGGCTACATGATGAGGGCCTTACAGGCTGTTGTGCAATGGTGGATGGAGGGTGACCAGTCTACCAACAATGGTATTCGGGTCCCCGAAAACCCAGTCTTTCACTGTTGTGATATCCTGTTGAAAATGAAGGAGGAAAACCCCATGTGCCTGTGCAATGAAGAGAGTCAGTGGACTCCCCCTTTTTAAAACATCTTTTCTTTCCCAAACCTAGCCGGCCAGTGCCATGGGTGTTGCTACTTTTTCTAAAAACCAAATCGTCTGAGCACACTTAGCTGGGGGCTTTTGTACCAGTTGCGGATGATTAACAACCCTGAACAGCCAAGTGGGTGCTGATTTCCGATTGGGATCAGATGCTGGGAGGCTGGCCAAACCCTTCTTTTGATGAGGATGAGAGACTTATTTACTATATTGGGTGAGATGTGTGTACTTACCACTGACTATTCTCCTCTGAAGAAGCCAAAAATTTGGTGAAACGTTAGGACGTAGTTTTTAATCTCTTGTTGAGATTTTACATGATTTGAATGATAAATTATTTTGCACAAAGAGCTTCGATCTCTTGGTTGACTTTTCCTGTTATCTAATCCTCTCCAAGGCCAATTTCTTTTTTTGAAAAAAAAAAAACAAAAAAAAAAAACATTGTGCCTTGACTTGACTTGTCAACACCAAGACTCGATTAGGTTTTCTTTTTTGATTAGGTTCGAGGGAACCTTGATTCAGCTGTTTGTTCTCCCCTAGCGGATGAATGAACCATTAAGTGTGATGTGCTACAAAAATTTACTGAGTGCCTTAATTTTCCCTTTTGCTTTGCAGTGGGGTTTTTTTTGCATGCAACTCAAATGTGGAGTTTGAAGTTTTCTTTGTCTCCATTTTGGAGCAATCTGTCCTTTTTCTTAGGGGAACTAAACAACTATCTTGTGTCCCGACCTGAAAATTGTTTTTCGAGCACTAGGTGTTTTTACTTGGGGGACTTACATACATCCCTTTTGACAAAATGTACTTAAAGTCAATTCAGAAAAAGGGTTCTTGTTAAAACCGCTTCCCCAATTAGAAAATACGTGTGGGATTAATCTGAAAAACGTAAAGAAAAAAAATACATTCATCAGCATCTCCAACAATATGCTCTTTTGATCTTGTGCACACATCTTGTGAAAATATTGCTCTTTATCCATCGTTAACTGTCTCATCTATGTTTTCATGTTTTAACTTGTGAAATATGACCTCTACAAAAAGAAGGACATATAAAGGAAACAGGAGGGCTCTGTATGAAAATCGAGCACCTGGTCCTGATCAAAATATGAACACCAATAAATTGGAAAAAAATCTATTTTAAGCTGTTACAGGCCGTGCATCACACTGAAATTGTTGAACAAACACAACGAACTGGTGACTTTCCCATTGGTATGTCACGACATATCACAAAATTGACAGTGTTTATCAAACCCTCTTCTCCAACTGAGGAGACGCATGAAAAAGTAAAACAAAACACACATCAGTAAATGCAAATGAACATGAAAATATTGGAGGAGCATTATGATGGTGTGATTGCCAAAATTCTTCAAAAGCTGCCTCCTTACGAGCCACAAGCATTGCAAAAAGCAAACGCTTATGGTGGGATACGATACAGACAGACATTGACTCAATCATCCATCAAAACACTGACCTCACTCATACAAAAAACTCCTCACTTGGAGACACAGAGGCCACCCATCTTAGAGTCTGAGAGTGGTTTAGAGGATTGGCCAAACTTGGGAGATCCAACATATCCACCTGGGAAAGAGCGGTCCTGTCTCACCTTCAGTGGCTTACAATCGGGACTCCCACGCACTAGATTGAGTCGAGGCCCTGCTGCACAATTTTCTTCTGGGGGAGTATGCCCCTGTTCCCCTTCTGAACTTTTGCAGATGGAACTACAGCAATGCAAATTTTCGGGTTGGGACACTCAACACAGCAGCAGTTGGTGTCCAATCAACATCTCTTGATGCCCACCCAACCAAAGCAGTTTAGAACCAGGCCTGAGTGTCAACCTTGACATTGTCTTTAGTCTGCTGTAATTCGCTTATCATAACACACTGTGTTTATTAGAAGCGTTAACTAGAAGGTTAATAAAAGATGAAGCAAGAAGCAACAGTCATGATTAGAAGGTCAATTAACATTGTTTATTTCATTTTCAGGTTGAAAATGTTTCTCGGTACCTCTACTATGTCAACCCTGAGAGACCATCCCTGCAGATTGTCAATAACAGAGAGAAGCTCCGACAGTACCTACCTCTCTTAGGCAACATTGAAAAAAACAAACTCAGCAGGATTACCTCAAGAGCTTGGAAAGGTTGGTAGCAGTTTTTTTTTTATTTTTTATTATGATGTCAACAGTGTAGACAATGAATGTAAATGGTTGTTATTAGATGTACATACTTAAATCCCTGTACTTCCTCTAACAGATTCCTGCATTTCCACACTGTACAAACCAACCAAGAGTGCATGCACTTTATTGACTTCATTGGTTCTCTGCAGGAAAGTCACCTCCAAGCTAGTGGGCAAAGAGATCACCCAAAAGAGGTCAGTTTAAGTGTTTGTACCCATGTAAATGGATTACACTACAGAACTGGTAGTCTTCTCTCTGCCTGCTGTAATATGATTTGTTAATACAGTTGATGTTTTTTTCTCATAGGCATGACACGTTGATTGAAAAACATCAATTAACACCACATGACTGTCGGGCTGTTCTGGAGGCTGCCAAGCAGGACTTTTTGGCAATTATGGGTAAACTGTCTGACGGTTGTTCTGACACCCTGGAGCCTGCCGAGTCAATCTTTGTGGTGTACTATCTCGAGGCCATCATCATCCTGAAAATCCTCCAACGGCCAGGCGTGGTGGAGCACATGGCTGTGAGTGTGACTGTGCTCTTTTGGTCTGTGTCGATAAATTTCTCCTGACAGTTTAGCCATTACATTAACTAATCAATGAGATATCCTCATTTTCTACAGGTCGGTGAGTGGGTTGCCAGGAAAGAAGAATGGCAACATTACATCATTGGGGTAAAGAAGCACAAGACGGCAGCACATCGAGTGGCCGCGTTTGCCCTGTCAGAGGAGGAGGAGCGCGTAAGTTCATCACAGTGAGATCACATTTCCTGTGAGAACCTGTCAGAACGTGTCCAATGGCGGAAATTCATCTTAATTCCCTTTTCTCCTCTGCCAACAGTGGTTTGGTACAGACTACAGACTGGTGCGTCCACAGGTCCTTGGATCCAACAGGAAACGAAAGAGGGATGTGGAGGATGAGTGTAATGCAGAGGGCAGGTTCTTTGTCTCCTCCTCAGGGGGGGGGGGGCAACTTACAACCCATCAAATGACCGGATGCGGCTGCACTCAAAGTAAGTGAATCATTTTCCATTTGCTGTTCATCGCTGTCTCAGATGATATGTCTTGATAAATTTCTAACATCCTGTTCAAAATTTGAATTTTAGATACAACCTCCCGTCAGTGACCAGCCAGATGGCACGGAGAACATTTGAGGCGGCAGCTCATCGCTTGACAGAAGCCATTGGTGGCCAATTACCTGACCCATTCCAGCGCAACAGCCGAGAAGCATTACCGCATGAAGCAGTGTGATATCATTGTGAAGACCTCTCAGCAGTTGAGCAACATGAGTAAAGTCTCAAGGTGAGCATGTTTTATATGCGCCAACACAATGCAAAAATAATGAAGCACACCATAATCTATATTTAGGCACGCTGAAAGTCTTATGTTTTTCTTATAATCTCATTCATTTATTGTTTCATGTAGTGCTGAGCCTTCTGGGGAAGGTACCAGGCATGAGTCTTCTGAGGAGTGTTCCAGCCATGGTGACCATTACGCTGTCCCATATTCATCACCCATCAAACAGCCAGTGATACGTCTGCCGAGGCTCCCCTTTGACAATGAGAAGGTCAAATTCTTCAAGGCATTTGAAACCCTCCTGCAAACTTACCTTCTTTCACTGAATGGGAAAAGGCCAGAAGTGAAACAACGTTGGAATGTGTCTCAAGAATTTCAGCGGAAGCTTCCCACTTATTGGGGGAGGAAGCAGTTGGAAATGCGTGAAGCACATACCCGCTGTGAGTATTTTCTGACCATATTTAACATTATTTTCAAGTAAAAATGATTGCACGATTCAAAGATGTCTATTATTGCATTCATGACTAACAGAACTTTTGTTATTTATTTTGACAGCAAACTTCAGTCGGCGTGAGCCAACAAAAGAGCGACTCGAAGCGTGGATTAAAAGGCAGGGATGGAAGATGACTGCCGGCATCAGCGATGAAGTTCTTAAGAACTGGGCACCATCTGGATCTGAGGACTGTATCACGGACAGCAAACAGATACAGAAATTGGTGCGAACACAGAAGTGGAGAGGACTTCACATGAGTGAATTTGAAGGCAAGGGCAGAGGGATCATTACGACCCGCATATTTGAGGCTGGCGAGGTGCTCTGTGACTAACATGGAACTGTTGTCACATTCAGTGAGGGCCAGAAAATACACCATAGCACCACTGACAGGGAGACTGCATATGTCTTCTTTTTCAAAAATGAAAAAAGGAGAGTCAGTGTGCATTGACGCCCACTCAGACACCTGTGATTGCCACCCTGCGATGCAGACTGATCAATCATTCCAAAAAGAAAGCCAACATCACGCCAAAGTACTGCAGTATGGAAATGGATGGAGAGGAAAGGGGTGGATGAGGAAGTTCTGTTTGACTATGGAGTCAACAAGAAATCTTTTGGTGGAGAGGCCGGAGGGCTCGACTGGCTCCCGTAGCCTGCTGGGCATCGGCCTTCAGACATTCTGGTGTCCACTGGTATCTTGTAGCCCGCATAAACGGAGCACAAGTTATGACGGTCCAACCCAAATAATTCATTGGATAGGTGTCCACTGGTATCTTGTAGCTCTATTGCTATTACTATTACTATTATTACCTCTCTGAAAAGTAGCCTACCCTGCATCTGCCTTCAGACATTCTGTTGCATGTCCCAGACCAGGTGAAATGTAACTGAGTTGTCTTGGCCAGCTCTGCCTCGATCTTCACCTCCAAAGCATTTCACATTCTTAACTGTATACTACTGTCTACACTGCAATGTATGTCTTACATTGTTTATACTGCACCACCTGTCTATATTGTATATATCACATTGCACTTTTTGCTTTTTTGCTCTTCTAGTTAGATTCTAACTGCATCTTCTGCCTATGTACATGTACTCTGCAAAATGACAATACATGTTGTCACTGTACTTTTTGAATATGTCTGTTATTAAAGTGTGTCTATGATAGGAGACAGATCTTTGTATAAGCATCACCACACTTTACTGTGTTTCATGTACTCTGCATCTTTCTAAAAAATGCCAATGGCTGGAATTATTGTAAAGAGCATAGTCTAAGCTTCATTTGGGTTTGTACCATGTTGGAATTGAATCATATATAAAATAACTAAGAGAGGTCAGACACACACTTGACCTGGATGTCACCTCCCACTCCCTAAACTTTAATTCACAACGAAGTAATTTGGGGAATGTCAGCACAGATGCTGACATTATACCATGAAAGAAGGGTGAAATATAGCCTATTATAGCTTGAATCACATCTACAGACTACAAGCATTCCAAACATATATGTATATATCTATCATCATGTTAGGCCCTTAGAACTACCATCTCACAACTCACTCATTTGGGGAATGTCAGCGCATATGCTGACATTGCCCAGATAAGTGAATTGTGATACGCTTTCTTGCCTTTTTAGGAGACATACTATAACTATGTTAAGTATCAACATACTCAGGCTTAATGTTCAAACTAAGGTTGAACCGGTTCATGTCGAGCTGTGTTTTGTATTTTATTGTTCCTCGTGTAATGACAAAAATATAAATGTATCAATTGGCCAGTTGAAAATGTCACTCCTGAGTGGACCAATGTTCTCAAGCAAATTAGATAATTGTGGAGGGCGCTGCCTAGTGAGTGACTTGGAGCGGGTGAGGGGTGTGTGGGGTGTGCCAATGACACCTGGGCAGGAGTGTGACAACATTTGCATTACAGTATCAGGGGGAGTGGTTAACAATTCCTGCTCCACCCAAAAGACCAATCACTTCCCAAATAGCTGGTCAGAAATGAATATATTCTGGGCTCCTCACCGACATTTCACAGGAGTTTTTAGGAACCTGTCATGATCTCCCCCTCCTTCTCTATTCCTGCCTGCTCTCCTGCACCTCCCTCCTCCTGCCGGCCACTCCCTCCTCATCAGCTCAACTCTACTCACCTGTTCACCGCAGCTGCAGCAGAGCACTCATCAGTCCGGTATATATACTTCTCTCCACCATGCACTCATCGCCAGATTGTTCTATGTCATCCGTACTAGTCTCTCCAGCATTTCCCGGATGGTTTCCCCGGTATCGACCCCGCCTGCCCCCGACCTGTCTGCTCTGTCTCTGCCCCGGTGTTCGACCCAGCCTTCCGCCCCCGACAATGGACTCTGCCTGCTCCCCTGCCTGTGGTACCGTCACCTGCCGGCTCCCACGGCGTGTCCTCCCCGGGCACTCCGTTCTCTCCCACGAACCAAGTTTGTTCCACGGTGTTTGCCTTGAACTCTCCGCCTGCCTAAGTGTGCTGCATTTGGGTCCCCTTCCGACCCATTGCAGAACCTGGAGGTGCTTCCCCTTGCAACAACATATTTTCTGCAAGATGAGGTAAGTTACACATGGTAAATAATTTTTCTTCTCTTAAAAAAGTATTTAATGTAATTAAAACTTTGACAATTCAAGTTAGAAATGTATACAATACTAATTTACAATGTGTAAAAAAATTGGTAGCCATAGGCTCATAGAACTTCCAGTCACCGGTTATTCTACAAGTGCTGATATTAAAGTGTCTACCATGTTTTCATTTTCTTCAGAAAAGTCAAGTCATCTGTCCATCTTCTGCATCGTAAACAAGAAGTAACATTCATCAGGAGATTGACACTCCAAGAGAAAGGTATGTTATTATCACAATATATTTTGAATATAAACTTCAAACAAAGGGGGATATCTTTGGTACATCAAACTAAGGGGGGTTTGAAGTTTTCAGTAACTTTGCAGCTAGTTTATTTCAGAACAAGCTCATTTGTTGACAAATCATGTTTTTACGAAAGATAAATGATAACTATTATGCAACTTCTGAATGATAAGTAAAACACAGGAACAGTGGAGTTCAAAAGCTGTAGACTGAGAAATAAAACTAAAACTGTATGTTACTTTCTTTTCTATCAGCATCCTGCAAAGTGTGGATTGTTGGAGATAGCTATGTACGACGTGGTGAAAGGAGAGCAAGGGAGACCAATCTTGGAATGTCTGCACGTGTCCAGTGGTTTGGCAAGGGAGCCCAGTGTTGGAATGACCTACTACCCCATTTCCGCCAATGCCTTGAAGGAAGAACTGCTCCGGAAGTGCTTGTGATCCACTGTGGGGGCAATGATCTTGGACATTTCAAAAGCGTGCTGCTTCTTAAGGCAATGAAGAGAGACCAGCATGACCTCCACCAGCAGTTTCCAGAAATGAAGATACTGCTGTCATCATCAATCAGAGGCTCCGTTGGAGGTAGACACCGACTCCCAGCAAAGATGGACAAAGCAAGAAAGTTCATCGACAGTGTGATGGCAACCTTTATTTTGTCTGTTAATGGGAGGACTCTACACCATCCACAAATTGTGTTTGATCATCCTCAGCTCTTCCTTCGTGACAAGGTTCATTTAACTCCTTGGGGAAATGATCTATTTTTACATGTGATAGCCCAGGGCTTGAAAGACTCTGTCCTCTAAAGTTGGTGCTACCATGATCTGTAAAGTTGGTGCAACCAGACTAATGTAATCACTGACACTGATGGTGATGTCCCTTTTGAGCATTTTAAAACTACAATAAATGTTCATAAAAACAATTTTTAAAGCTCTCTTGCAATTTTATTGTTACATTAAACACTTTACAATGAAAACCTTGAACATGAGTCCAATTCGTAGAAAATAATATCTTTTTTGTGCGTCTGAGAAGTGAGTAACTTGAAACAGTGTGAATCTGTGCCAGACCTTAACTGTCTGCAGTATGGGGGAGGGTTACCTGTAGCTGATGATGGCCATTAAGCCTATCCACACAAAATGGAAGGAGGTACAGTGGATGAGATACAATGGATAATGTGCCTTCAACATCAAGAATGATAACTATAATGACAAATATTTTTCAAATCAAAATATATCTGCAGTTCAAACTCTATATAGTAAAGTTAATGTATGTGTATATAAGCTCTTCACTACAATAAGATCAGGGGTACACAATGATGAGATGTCTTCTATTTAGCCTACTTCTCAAATATTGATAAAATGTTCTTAATTCATCCTAAGTAACCAAACACCGTCTCTGTAAATTTGTCACTGCTTCTAACTTTGCAGGTGATTTGAAACCTTTGCCTCTAAATGCATCATTGCTAGTTTGCCTGCTGTTTTATGAATAATCTCGGTTCTATTTGGATAGTTCAGCACCATAGAGTACAATAATGTTTTCTTTATAAGGTGCCATTGGTATAGGTGTGATGAACAGTGCATCCCTGTTTTGTGTATTCAGACAATGAGAGAAATGAAGGATGCCGGCTTTGGACAGATTACTGCAAATTGACTAAACTTTCACTCCACACTAGTTTCTACAAGTTCAGGGTTGAACTTTGTATCTATCTGATTATCCTGTCAAGAAAAATCCATGCAACTGAAAACACACCTAGCAGTTAGCCCTGTTATAATGGTAATTAAGCTAGATGCTGTGATGGGCCGACACGCCAAGTAAAACCGACTCAATTCAAGCTGCATATTACGTCTATGGAAAAGAGGCTTATGTGTAAAATGTAGTATTGAACATTGAGCCCTGACACAGAAGATGTCCCCACTTTGATTTTGCATAATGACTGAAGTCCCCTGTTTGTTTGGAAAAATGATATTGCGACATCACACTGCTCCATTAGTACAGAAAAATACTGTAGTCTGTGGTATGTGACAACGTTTTGCTTTCAAAAAGATAATGTTCTGTCTCTGCAAAGACAAATACATTGCCAGAGAACCTTTGGTGAATTGATTACTTGCAGGAATCTAGAGGTGAAGTCCTGCCTATTTTTTTCAAACTAAATGTACAATGGCATGATGTGTGACTCAGAGCCATGGCTGTGTCCCCGCGGTGACTTCTGGACTCTGGGGATGGGCCAGGGTCGGGGCAAATTCAAAGCAAGGGCCCCTAGACAGACAGTACCCTCCACTGGGCAAGACCCAGGGTTCGACTCCTTCCTGCATCACTTGCTTGAAAACTAAACTGAACTGAACTGCAACTAAGGTCCCACTACAGTCACAGTAGTTCCATCGCTGATGGAAACAACAACACATGGAGGTCCAGTCCAACCTGTGTGACAAAGTAAGAACAAAGGCTGTCCTCCTGCCGTGGACAAGGGTTCAACTCCCAACAAGTCCACTTGAATGTCCTCCCCGCTCCCTCCCCTTTTAGAGAACGAAAACGGCATTGAGAAAACAAACCCCTGGTCGTCGGCCAGCTCAGTGAATCCTTCCTTCAGCACTGCTTCATTAAGAGTACAGCAGAAGGAGGGAGAATGGGAAACACGGGTTCGAATGAGACACCTCTGACACTGCATCAGTCACAGTCGTGCCAGAGAAGGAGAGACAGGCTTCTTCGCTCTGTCAATTGATCAGATGGCAATATCAATAAAGCATGAAAGTGCCCTACGAATTTTTTTTACAGAAAAAGCACAACCTTGACGAGGCGAACAAAAGACATGACCTGGGCGTCGGCTAGCTCAGTGAATAGCGCCGGCGTGGACCCGGGTTCGAATCCTTCCTGAAAAACTTGCTTCATTAAGTGTAAAGCAGAAGGAGAGAGGAGGATGGAAAACCCGGGTTTGGGAGGAAAGCAACCCAGCTTTGAATCCCTCTGACACTGCTTCAGTCACAGTCGTGCCAGAGAAGGAGAGACAGACTTCTTCGCTCTATCATTTGAAATAAGAACAGAGCAAACCGTGAAATGCAAGATTATTGGGCGTCGGATAACTCAGTGAATAGCGCCGGCGCCCCCGCTGCCGTGGACCCGGACTCGAGTCACTGTTTCTCTCGTTTCCGGTCCTAAAGCTAAACTACTCGTGTCCACCTTCATGTTTACCAACCGAGCATCCTATTCAATCTTTTTCATCTGACTCTGGGCAAAGAAAACCAATCATAGGATTTCACAAAATGTTACCCGGGTTTGAGCGAGACCCGGGTTCGGGAGCATCTGAAGATCCCAGAATTCCCTCTGACACAGCATGTGACAGCACCATACCAGATGGCAATATCAATAAAGCATGAAAGTGGCCTACAAATTGTTTTTACAGAAAAAGCACAACCTAGACAAGGCCAACAAAGATATGACCTGGGCATCGGCTGGCTCATTGAATAGCGCCGGCGTGGACCCGGGTTTGACTCCTTCCTGCAACACTTGCTTCATTAAGTGTAAAAAAGAGAAAGAGAGAGGGAGGAAACTGCTTCAGTCACAGTCGTGCCAGAGAAGGAGAGACAGACTTCTTCGCTCTGTCAAATGAAATTAGAACGGAGCAATCCGTGACATGCAAGAATATTGGGCGTCAGATAGCTCAGTGAATAGCGACGGCGCCTCATCCCTGCCGTCGATTCAAACTCAGACAGACAGGTCTACCACTCCACTGCTTCATCAAGTGTACAGCAGGAGGGAGAATGGGAAACACGGGTCGCGAAAGAGAGAGAGAGAAAAGTAACCCGACTTCGAATCCCTCTGACACTGCTTCAGTCACAGTCGTGCCAGAGAAGGAAAGAGCGAGATCCCAGAAATCGGGAACAGCATGTGACAGCACCAAAGCCATACCTGCTTCAATGGGTGTACAGCAGGAGGGAGAATGGGAAACACGGGTCGCGAAAGAGAGACAGAGAAAAGTAACCCGACTTCGAATCCCTCTGACACTGCTTCGCAGAGATCGTCCGACAGATGAACTATGCCTCGACACCAAAAGGCGACGACCAGTGCTGGGGCCAATGCTATACAAGACAATTCATCAGTAGCTGCCCGTGCTGTTTAGAAGTCATCTTTAACACCCGATAGCAGAAGCCTTTCCTCCTCTTCACCCTCCTCGCCGTGATAAAAATGAGACGAGACGCAACGTAAATGCTGGTCATGTGACGATAACGTTAATTAAATATATAATGCATTATTGTAAACGAATAAAAACGTGACTAAATGTGGTTTACAAAATAAAAAATATGCTAAAATGTCTCTTCATTTTCGTTGACCAAAACAAGACGTAATGTTATAACGTTATTTCGTCTTGTTAATCGCGACGTCACTTATCCGAAATCGCTCATCTGGGGGGACATAATGCGGTCCCGTGGACGGGGGCTCCGTCACAGGAGCTTGGCCCCGACCCCGGTGCACTCCCCAAGTCGTAAAATCATCCGGGGGACACAGCCACGGCTCTCATTCACACATTTTTATCCAAAATCCCTCATCTGAATTCGGCTACACAGGGGGACATGATGCGGTCCCGGGGACGGGGGCTCCGTCACAGGAACATGGAGACACCTTCCCCGGCTCAGCCCCGACCCTGGTGCACCCCCCAAGTAAATCCCTCATCTGAATTTGGCTACACTGAATTCAGATGAAGATCGAGGCAGAGCTGGCCAAGACAATTCAGTTACATTTCACCAGGTCTGGGACATGCAACAGAATGTCTGAAGGCTGATGCCTGGCAGACTCCTCACAAGAAGTCGTTGGCTACCAGTTTTACCGGCCCATGCCTGCTTTGCAACACATTCTTCGAGCTGGTTATGTGTTGGCTGACGCCAAGGGAAGTTTCCTTTAAAAAATAAAAAAGTTGTGTTAGTCATGAAGACGATAATTTACAACTTTGAATCATAATGTTAAATATGGAAAGAAAATACTCACAGTGGACACATTCTTGTCGCAGTTTCAACTGCCTCTTCTCCCAACGCTCATGAACCTTTAACCCAAAACAAGACACACCCTTTAGAAGTTCCCGTTTTTGTTTTGGCCCATCAATTGTCACGGGATATTTCGTAAATAGGATTTGAAATGACGCCTGAATTTCCTTTTCCGATTCTGACGAAGATCTGACAGCAGTAGCAGAACCGGCAGTGCTACGGGTATTTCGGCTGGTACTCTCCCCAGAAGACTCACAGCTGGTACCCTCCCCAGAAGGTTCCGGGATGGCATCCTCCCCAGAAGAATCAGAACTACAAATATAAGAAAAAGATTATAAGTATGTATTAATTGTGCAAAAAATGCTCACCTTGAGACACCCATGTCCTTCATAATCTCAGCGGCCGTCACAGCATGTCCAATCGTCTTAACGCGGTAATCCTTCTCCGCTTTTGCGCTGGAATGGGTCAGGTAATCGGCCACCATTGATTTTTGCTGAATCTGTCAGGCTCTTAGTTGCCGTCTCAAAGACGGGAGGTTGTACCTTGTGCGCAACTGGTGCAGGTCATTGGAGGCACTGTGGATCTGCCTCCCTGCGGTGGAAGGAAGAATCTTTCTTCTCCCTCCATCTCGTCCTCCACATCCCTCTTGCGTTTCCTGGTGGGTCTCAGGAGCTGTGGCCGCACCAGTCTGTAGTACACATCAAACCACTGTTGGCAGAGGAGAAAAGGGAATTGAGATTACTTTCTGCTTTAACAGAAATTATGTTCTGACAGGTTATGACAGGAAATGTGATGAACTTACATGCTCCTCCTCCTCTGACAGGGCAAACATGGCCACTTGCTGTGCTGCTGTCTTGTGCTCCTTTACCCCAATTATGGAATGTGAATCACATTTTCTCCTGGAAAGCCACTCCCTGACCTGTAGAAAATGAGGATATCACATTAATTAGTAGAGTTAATGACTAATATATCAGGGGGAAATTTACCACTGCAGACCAACATAACACAGAAACACTCACAGTCATGTGCTCCACCACGCCCAGTCGTTGGAGGTTGTAGATGTACTACAGCCTCGAGGTAGTACACCACAAAGATGTTCTGGACAGACTCCAGGGTGTCAGAACTACTGTCAGACAGTTTACCTATAACTGCCAAGAATTCCTTCTTAGCAGCCTCCAGTACAACCAAGCAGTTTTTTGTTGACAACACGTCAATCAACATGCTGTGCCTACGAGAAAAAAATATCAAATTTATTAACAAATCATATTACAGCAGGCAGAGAGAGGACTACCAGTTCTTCACCATTTATATGGGTACAAACCTCTTTTGGGTGATCTCTTTCTTTGAGTGCTTGGCAAGGATGTGCTGCAAAGAATCATTGAAGGCAATGAAGTGCTGGCACTCTTTATGGAGTGGCAAATCCTCATTTCTCAGGTTGGTTTGGACAGTGAGGAAAACCGAGAATCTGTCAGAGGAAGTAAGAGGATTTAAGTATGTGCATGTACTAACAACCGCTCATGCTGCTGAGTAAGGTTCAGAAAACGAAATACAGAAGCTTGGCTGAAAGGGTACTTTACTAACAAGTTACTACACTGTTGACATCATAATAAAAAACTGCTACCAACCGTTTCAAGCTCTTGAGGTAATTCTGCTGTGTTCTCTTTTTCATTTTTGCCTCAGAGAGGTCACGGAGGTACTGTCCGATATTCTCTCTGTCATTGACAAACTGCAGGGATGGTGCCTGTAGAGATACCAAGCAACATTTTCATACTGAAAATAAAAGAGATCATGTTAAATTACCTTCTAGTCATAACTGTTTTATTTCAGACATGACCTCTCAGGAATTCTGTGAACTCTGATTGAACAAGAAGTATTGCGGAAGCCACCAACCTTTGGATTGGATTTGCATCTGCCATAATTTAATAACTGCATAACTAAAAGCCCTGCCATTCTTCAGGAGGTCCACAACGTCCAACTTGGCCTTTTCAACCACGGCTTCGATGGCTGCTTCAGTCCTGTTCTTCAAGCATGCCCTCCGCAGATGGCATGACAGGGTCTCTTGTGTTTTAAGACAAAATGGGCAAAGCAGATAGTGCCTGTATGTAGGTTTCCTGGAAAAAGAAAAAAAAGGCATTAAGGATAATGTGGTTAATATAGGAATAATAATAGGTTAATTAATAATAGGTTGAATAAATAAGATGCATGTAATGTACAAACTAAAAAAGACACAATTGGTCTAACTCAAAAGCTAGGGTTAGGGTTAGCCCGCACTTTGCTGCGTGACGATGGTTTGGTTCCTCCCAGAGCCAATGTGGCCCCAGACTCCCGGGCAGCCGGTCGTGGGCTGAGCCGACGGCCTCCGACGGCCCGGCCCGGGCTGCGGTGCTCCGTGACTGGGCGTGCGGCGATGGCCGGAGCTCGTACTTTGCCGGTTTTCTTTTTCTCTCTCCCCGGACTCCCGGGCAGCGGGTCGTGGGCTGAGCCGATGGCCCCTGGGGGGGCCTCCCGTGAGCTCCGGGGGGCGGCCAAAAGATACATCATTTGCCTAAATATAGATTATGGCGTGCTTGATTGTGTTTGTATTAACTGTGCAAAAAATGCTCACCTAACTAATTGGAAATAATTAAATTATTGACTTAGTCTCTGGAGCCGTATCTTTTGACTTTCATTCACAACTCACTCATTTGGGGAATGTAAGTGCAGATGCTGACATTCCCCAGATAAGTGAGATATATTCCTACATTTTACTATATACACATAAATGACATTAGAAATTAGCTGTTTTCTAGGTCATGAACAGCTTACTCACGAGTGGTGTGGAGGAGGCGGAGGTGCTGATGGTGGTGCTGATGGTGGTGCTGATGGTGGGGTGATGGTGGTGGTGATGGGGGATGATGATGGTGGTGGTGGTTCCATTCTGCCATGTATGAAAGAAGGGTGGACTATAGCTCATTATAGCTTAAATCACATCTACAGACTGATCTAAAGCTGATTTCACCCTCCTGCTGTACACTTGATGAAGCAGTGGAGGTGTAGACCTGTCTGTCTGATGGATTTCACCCTCCTGCTGTACACTTGATGAAGCAGTGGAGGTGTAGACCTGTCTGTCTGTCTGAGGTTTCTTAGTGTCCTTTATTTTCATGTTCAGCCGTGAGCCTTCATTTGAACAGAAACACTTTCCTCTCCTTCATATCCTCCATACGAAAACACCGGAAGAGCTACAGGACAAAGAAATGACAAAAATTAGCTCTTACAAACATACACACACCTTTTGAATGACACTTTAACCAAACATTTAAATAGAAATGTGCAGGCATATCCAAAAAATAGAGAGCTAGCTTAAACCACGATGTAGAACTTGACATCAGCATGGCTATATGAAGAGTTAAATCAAACACTTCTTCACAGAACATGAATAAAACAACATAAATCACAAAATACCTTGTTCCCGTTCCAGCTAGGCGCTTATTTGTGTGAAAGAATAACACAATATCGTCCTATAAATCCCGTTTTCACACTTTTCCTTTTCGGACTTCTCCCTCGTTCAAGTTACCCACTCTCAGGGAACAATTTCCTGCCTTGCCAGGAAATGGCCCTACAAAATAAAGGCATGTTTAACAAAATCAAGCATATCCAAAGTAAACGTATTTGAGTCGTTTAAGAGTCATTTACACTCCCACCAATCATGAGTAAATAATGGGACACAGATGACATTAGGTACAAAGGATTCAAATGACCTCGACCTTACTTGTAAAGAACAAAAAATACCTCATGTGAAGTGCAAACCTTATAACTGTAAGTTTTAAACTGTAGAGTGAGTGGAAAGGTCTACTCAGCTTCCAGTAGCAGAACGAGCTTCTGAACTGGCCGCTCAACTTCAGACATCTAATGGAGACGCTCCCCATCTTCCCAAGATCCCGGTCACCAAGGCAGACCGTAACCTTCCTTACAAGTCCATCTTCGGCAATCGTGGTTTGTGAACCTCTACCCAGCCTCCACTGATTTCTGTGGGCCTCATCTCCTTTCATCATGACTATATTGTGATTTATTGGAAAGAGCTTTATTTTGGTGTGTACCATGTTGGAATTAAAGCATATATAAAATAACTAACAGAGGTCAGACACACACGTGACCTGGATGTCACCTCCCACCCCTTAAACTTGAATAATAAACTTAATTAATTGAACTATTAAGTTCCTATGCTGGAGTCAGTGTTATGCTTGGGGTGAAGAGAGTGGTGAGGGTGTAGACAGATGTATTTTAAAATTAATTTATTAAACAAAACAAAAAATGAATGGTATTACACTGAACAATTAAAATAATTAACAAAAAACAATAAACATTTGTATGCAATGAAAACAATTACATATTAAATTATAAACAACAAAAAAACTAAATACACTCCTTAAAAATTACTCTAAAATTACAGTGTCATCCCCTGAAGAGGTCTCTTCAAATATGGGTGGAAGAGATGGAGTAAATTTCCTCCATCTCTTCCACCCAGTCCCCCTTTTCCTGTTGTTTTGCTTTTTCTTCTTCTTCTTCTTCTTTCTCCTGCGCCGTAAATATATATGTAACTACATTCCTACATTTTACTATACACACATACAAATTACATTAGAAATTAGCTTTTTTTCTAGATCATGAACAGCTTACTTACGAGTGGTGAGGAGGAGGCGGAGGTGGTGATGGTGGGCCGATGGTGGTGGTGATGGGGGATGATGGTGGTGGTGGTGGTTCCATTCTGCCATGTATGAAAGAAGGGTGGAATATAGCTTATTATAGCTTAAATCACATCTACAGACTGATTTATTTAATTATATACGCTGGGCTCGTGGCAGGCTCCAGAAACGAGGGCCCAGGGCCGCCGCGAACGGTGTCCGACGGTATGGGACACTTCAAAGGTAGGTTCCCTTGACCTGGATGTCACCTAACCCCCCCCAACCGCGGGATACCCAGGAGAGGGCAAAAAAGTGGACTTAGAAAAATAACAGCAAAAATCTAATCTCCAGGGAATGAATCCAAAGACTACGTCCCTTGGTTGAACATGGGTAGCCACAAAAGCAAAATGCCGATGTTTTGGTGTGTACCATGTTGGAATTAAGTCATATATAAAATAAGTAACAGAGGTCAGACCCACACTTGAACTGGATGTCACCTCCCACCTCCTAAACTTTCATTCACAACTCCCTCATTTGGGGAATGTAAGCGGAGATGCTGACATTCCCCAGATAAGTGAGATACATTCCTACATTTTACTATATACACATACAAATTACATTAGAAATTAGCTTTTTTTCTAGGTCATGAACAGCTTACTTACGAGTGGTGAGGAGGAGGCAGAGGTGGTGATGGTGGGGTGATGGTGGTGGTGATAGGGGATGATCGTGGTGGTGGTGGTGGTTCCATTCTGCCATGTATGAAAGAAGGGTGGAATATAGCTTATTATAGCTTAAATCACATCTACAGACTACAAGCATTCCAAACATATATGTTTATATCTATCATCATGTTAGACCCTTAAAACTACCAACTCACAACTCACTCATGTAGGGGAATGTAAGCGCAGATGCTGAAATTCCCCAGATAAGTGAGCTAAGTATTTAATTACAATACCCCCCTGCCTGATTCAAAGCAAGGGCCCCCAGACAGACAGTACCCTCCCCTGGACAAGACCCAGGGTTCGACTCCTTCCTCCAACACTTGCTTCATTAAGTGTAAAGCAGAAGGATAGAGGAGGATGGAAAACCCGGTAAGCAGATAAGCTTTGTGAAAGGCTGGGGCCAATGCTACACAAGACAGTTCACCAGTAGCTGCCCGTGCTGGTTGGAAGTTATCTTCAACACCCGATAGCAGCAGGCTTTCCTCCTCTTCACCCTCCCCGCCTCTTCAAAAGAAGAGAAGAAAACTAAACTGAACTGAACTGCAACTAAGCTCCCACTACAGTCACAGTAGTTCCATGGCTGATGGAAACAAGCCAACACATGGAGGTCCAGTCCAACCTGTGTGACAAAGTAAGAACAAAGGCTGTCCTCCTGCCGTGGACAAGGGTTCAACTCCCAACAAGTCCACTTGAATGTCCTCCCCGCTCCCTCCCCTTTTAGAGAACGAAAACGGCATTGAGAAAACAAACCCCTGGTCGTCGGCCGGCTCAGTGAATCCTTCCTTCAGCACTGCTTCATTAAGAGTACAGCAGAAGGAGGGAGCATGGGAAACACGGGTTCGAATGAGACACCTCTGACGCTGCATCAGTCACAGTCGTGCCAGAGAAGGAGAGACAGACTTCTTCGCTCTGTCAATTGAAATAAGAATGAAGCTAACCGCGACATGCAAGAATATTCAAAGTCAAAGACGTGCCAGAAGAGACCCGGGTTTGAGCGAGACCCGGGTTCGAGAGCATCTGAGGATCCCAGAATTCCCTCTGACACAGCATGTGACAGCACCAAAATAAACAATAAAGCCTGAAAGTGCCCTAAAAAAAATTTTTTTGCACAACTTCTTCCTGCAACACTTGCTTCATTAAGTGTAAAGCAGAAGGAGATAGGAGGATGGAAAACCCGGGCTCGGGAGGAAAAGCAACCCAGCTTCGAATCCCTCTGACACTGCTTCAGTCACAGTCGTTCTTCTTCGTACTTCTCCATTCTGTCAATTGAAATAACAACGAAAAAACCCGCGACATGCATCACTATTGGGCGTCGGATAGCGGTGCCGGACGAGGGATAGTCTGTATAACCCTGTCGAATCACGTCTCGGCATTTCCATCTTTTCGACAGCCAATAACTGACGTCTATCTCCATCTTTCCGGAGCGGTCCAATCTCGGCTCGTTATTTCCATTTTTTCGACGGCAAATCGCTGAGGTCTATCTCCATCTTTCGCCGCTGTTGAACTACGTCACATGTTTTCGTCAGCCAATCGGTGTGTCCACTCTCCATCTTCTGACAGCCAATCACCGTGGCCCCGCTACGGGAGTCACAGAAGCGCTCGAAATTCGAAGTTGTCGATTACCTCTTCGAATCCGGACGACACGACACTCGAATATCATTGAAAGGTAAGATGTCAGCGAAGTTGTTTCATTTTATCGGGTCGCGAGTGACGTAGCTGGCTGGAACGTATGTATTACACACAAAAAACGACTTTAACAGGGGTTTAAAAAAAAGTTTAAATACGTTGTGAATTACAAATTTTTAAATTCACCAATTTATCAATAATTCATAACTGTAGTGGCCATTACAGTCTTTATCAGCGTCGGTTACAGTTTTGCAGTATTAAGATAAAAGTGACTGTCATTACTTGCTGTCACTGTAATTTGATAGATAAAATCTTGGCGAAAATGGCTCCTATACTGTCTGTGCCCATCCCCCCACCGCCGGAATCGGTTCCCTGTTATTTAAGAGGTTCAGTAAGATAGCTTTCCTCGTACTGCTATAAATCATTTTCTTTTCGTGGTTTTTATCAATTAATGATTGATTATAAAGTTTTCTAAACTTGTATGTTTTGTCATGGCATAATAACATATTATACATGGAGCACAAATGTGTCAAAATTACCTAATTTACAAAATAAATATTTTTTTTTATTGTCAGATGGCTTCAAAAGACAAAAAGCACAGGGCTATGGGTGATGAGGAGTGGATGTCCCGCCTGCGACGGTTCGCTGCTGTTGGGGTCTGGCCCTCTGATGCAGGAAACAGGCCGGCACCACGTCAGAAAAAGTGGCATGATCTGTATCTGAAGGTATACTTGAAGAAAGTGATATGTGTACAATAATTAAACTTAAAGCAATGCCATAATCCTGCAGCTCAGCTCACTGTCAAATAATATTACAGATTGAGAAATGCCCGATGCAGCGGAGGGGACAAATGTCTCTGTTTGGAGGGACACAGACATGCAGCTGTGGCTTCCATACAAAGAAGGTATCAGATGACATACAAAACATTATGATGTGTTGGTGTGTGTTGTATTCTGTATAGTAAAATTTCATGGTCATTTCTTGGAACCTGTAGCCCTCCAGCTCGGTACCTGCCTCTCCCTCAGTGACACCACAACCAAGACTCTCAACGCCACCAGTGTCAGGATCCTCCTCTTCAACACCTGGTCCGACAGTGCGTAAGCCCGCTTTGACTTTGGCATCAGTAAGTAATGCGGAAGCACTGATACTGATACTTATATTTGTAATGTATTTGAATACCTTAATTTTAAAAGGATCCACTTCTCGCTATTTTTTCTTCTCATCAGTTTACGAAACCGCGGTTCGGTGAGTCTCATGGGGCCAATTTAACGCCAAACCTTGATTTGGCTAGGAAGCATGTGAACAAGGTAACTTAAGGAGAGTGACAGCTTATGACACAGTGAACAAGGTCTCCTGAGGAGCTCAGCAAAGCAGGAGGCATGACGATCCTGGTTCCATCCCTTAAGGCCTTCCAGAAGGTACAGCTGGAAATTCAGACCGTTGGCACTCATTCCTTAAGACAGAAGCAGTATGAGAAATAACTATATGATGTTTTTTGTCACTGTTTACAACATAATAATAATAATCATATTTTTTTCATACTAACCTGGAATGAACCTGTTGAGATGCAGGTGGAAGGACTCGAGCGATGTGGACCCTCTAGCACACCTGTCATGTGGCAGGACGATGCCCTCCTTGGTGGTGGTGCCAGTCTGAGCATACAGGAGTACACCTGGTTCATCCTGGATGCACTTAACGTGCCTCCTCTGGGTTTGCAAGATGTCCTGCATCCTCTCCTTGTTTTTTGCGTTTTCATTTGTTAAATATATGTTGAAATGATCTTGTTTTAATTACTGTAATAACTATTTTGGGAATAATAATTTTGTATTTATAATGTTGTTAACTGTGCTCTCATTCTCTCAGCCCACAAGTAGCGCTTCGTTGTCCTCGGCCGTGTCCAGCACTGTTTCATGCGCTACAGGGAGGAGGACCCCTTCACCTGGCCACAGTCCCAGGAGATACGTTCAGACTGTTTCCCCTCTGTCTCTTCCTCCTTCTCCTGTGTCTTCGATGGCCTCCACTTCCTCGGTTCCATCAGCCGCTACTAGAGTTGAGAGAAACACTTCAATTAACTTGTTGTCTTCACTCCCACTTTTATTAAACTTGAAACAATGATAATATTTAACCCTTTTTTAATTTTAATTTACAAATCAGGAAGTGTCAGCTACCACCTCCACTGGTTCCTCCTCTGCTCCTCTCCCCCCTGTGACCTCAGCACCTGCCGTTGCTTCTACATCTATTGCCGGTCCCTCAACCCATCCTGCTCCTGACCCTCTTCCGTTGGCCGGAAATGTGGAGGCTGATGCTGGTTCAGCCCCTGGCTGGCTCCCTGCTAAACTCCTGAAGACCATTCCTCTTCAAGATCAGAAATGGATTTCAGCAGCTTTGTGGAAGCACCAGCGGCTGCGCTCTGACCTCAAACTCTGGTATGATCCACCAGAGCCAGCATTGATTTATCACCAGATCCCCACTCCAGAGCGATTTTTCAGTCACCGGCTTCTTGTGTGGATGCCATACCACCTTTGGAAGGTCAGGCTTACCTGTCCTGTGTGTGGTAAACATCTCACAGGCTATGGAGCCCACAAGAGAGCCCGCCAGGTTCTGGATATTGACAGGTATTACCTGTTGATAACAGAGACTCTCTGGTGCAGCGCAGTTGGTTGCAAAACCAGCTACATTTCCACCAGCAAAACCATTTTGGACCAGCTGGACTTGGCCCACAGGCTTGAGTTCCGAATAATCCTTACTCAAAGGTGAGTAACTGAGATTATTCATTTTATGTCTCTTTTTTTTTGTCATTGAAACACACTGCAAATGAGCTGATTTTATTGTTTGTATCTTTCCCTTTGTTTAACGCAGATATGCTTGTGACATGCGTGTCATACGATTTCTGAGACAGAGGACCCTTGGTAACAGTTCCTCCCGCTTGGTCAAGCAGCTGAGGGAAAACCACAGCGAGGAGTGGCTTAAGCACTCTGCCGGTACCTTGGTGCATGCTCGGACTTTGCTGCCCGGCCATGCCTGCTCCCTGTCCAGTTCCAGGAGCCGCCTGAGCCAGTAGCCATACCATCTCACAGGTGGATGCTGGCTGTTAATGGCAGAGACATCCTGAGCAGGCTTGAACACATCAAGGCCAGCATAACATCTACCTTTGGCAGTATCCTGAAAATGGACTCCACGAAAAAAGTACATATTTTTAACTGTGAATGCTGTAGTATTCTACAATGCAGTAGAATACACTGTACATTACAATTATTACATTAGAAGTACATTTGTGAAATATGAATTGAATGCTTTATTTAAAAACAAAGAAACATAGTACTATTATACAAGCATTACACATTTCCAATGTATTTAATCACCAACTGACCTTTATGTGTGATTACAGATCACTAAGAAGCTGTCGGGCCTTGCCAAGGGGACCGCCTTGTGGCTTACATCTGTGAGCAACGAGGTGGGCCAAATCCTCATCAGTGTCCTGACTGCTCAGGAGGGTCCCGCTCTGGACATTATGGTAGCTGACCTCATCCGCAGGTACAGCAATGCTGGTGTGACCCCTCCTCAGCTACTTTATGTAGACTGTGACTGTTGTCTGGAGGGCAGAGGGCAGACTAAATTGCAGCAAAGATTTGGTGGATGGCCAGACCTGGTTGTGAAACTGGATATATACCATTTCATGCGGCGACTGGCATCGGGGTGTACAAAGGATGCACATCCTTTGTACCCCATCTTCATGGCAAAGCTGTCATGCTGCATTTTTGAGTGGGACAGTGAAGATGTTGCCTTGGTGCGGCGAGCAAAGAGGGAACAGTTGAAATGCGAAGGTGTCCCTGGCATCACTGAGAAAATGGTAGACCAGCACATTACCAAGGATGAACTGGCCCGGCACTGCAGAAGGCGGACAAGAGGAGAGCAGCAGACCATTGTTCTGATTGAGTGCCTCTTAAATGAGCTGATGGGGGAAAAGGGCAGAGATCTTCTTGGTGTCCCTCTCTTGGACCAGGAGAGAATGCAGCACATCTGGCAAACCCAGAGGAGGCACGTTAAGTGCATCCAGGATGAACCAGGTGTACTCCTGTATGCTCAGACTGGCACCACCACCAAAGAGGGCATCATCCTGCCAAATTACAGGTGTGCTAGAGGGTCCACATCGCTCGAGTCCTTCCACCTGCATCTCAACAGGTTCATTCCAGGTTAGTATGAAACAAATATAATTTATTATTATTATCTTGTAAACAGTGACAAAAAAACATATAGTTATTTCTCATACTGCTTCTGTCTTAAGGAACGAGTGCCAACAGCCTGAATTTCCAGCTGTACCTTCTGGAAGGCCTTAAGAGATGGAACCAGGACCGTCATGCCGCATCTCTGGCAGTCAAGCCTCCTGCTTTGCTGACCTACTCAGGAGACCTTGTTCAATGTGTCAACACACACAGTGTCAAGGTATTTGGAAGGAAGCTCGTCCCCTCTTTTCAGCCACCGGCCGTTTACAATGGTGAGTTTGAGCTTTTCATAGTGATGAGGTTATTTTTCATATGCATAAAAAATAATACACTTTTTAATGCATTGTCTGAAAGCCAATTTTCCTATTTCTATTCTCTTGTCTGTCTCAGGGGAGCTAATAGGTATCGATTACCTGTACCGCCAGACAGGGCAGGCCCTGCAGGATGTACATCCTGACTCGGAGGAGACTGATCAGATGCTGGAGGATGTAGGCACTGAAGAAGAGTTGGAAGTTGAGAGCTTTGAGGATGCTGGTTTGAGCCTCAGCCTGGACCCAACCATTGAGCTGCTGGACTTGTCCTCTGGTCCACCACCTGGCTGACACCACCAGCTCAGCCAGCATTCCAACTCCCTCCTCTCTCCATCTCACTGCATCTCGTAGCGCTGCAGCAGCGACTGAGCAACATGTGGTAATTATTCTTGTCACATGTTTTTTGTCATATGATGTCAGTGAATTTACATTTAGCTCATGGTAATCTGACCTTAAAGTTTCATTGCAATCTTTATTTTTAATAACATTGCAATAACGAAAAAGTAACATGAATAAAGGGCAATGATTTCACATGTGAAGAATAAATGAATGAATAAATGCATAATCCAAACAGATAAACTCTGATTTAATGCCATTTTATTTCTAGATTGTTCACGAGCCCTCCGGCCCATCAGCCCTCCCTGCCGGCTCCAGACTTCCTGTAGTGCTCCCAACTACTACCAGATTCCAATCTACTGTCCCTCCTGCTGGTCCTTCGGCATCACCTCCCATCACTCATGCTGCACCTCAACAACAAGGGCTGCAGCCTCTGCCGTGTCAGAGGCAAAACAGCGGATGTGGGAGAAGTTCGGAGAGGTCATGGAGAAGGACTTTAGGTCGGCACCAAGATGCTTCTGGAAAACCATTCGACATCTCAGGAGGGGGAAACGGGGAACCATCCACGCTGTGTACAGTAAGGATGGGACACTGTTGACCTCAACTGAGGAGGTAATCTGCCCCCGTCCGCAGTATGTCCCCCTGTGTAGCCGAATTCAGATGAGGGATTTTGGATAAAAGCGTGTGAATGAGAGCCGTGGCTGTGTCCCCCCGGTGATTTTGTGACTTGGGGGGTGCACCGTTAATCTAACCCGGGTCCACGCCGGCGCTATTCACTGAGCTATCCGACGCCCAATATTTTCACACGTTGCGGTTTGCTAAGTTCACAACATTTTATTTTAAACAAAAGTACAAAAACAAACATCAGATATTTACAGTACTTGCATGGCAACAGCCACTTTCTTTGGTCATTCTTCCAATTTGATGGTTTTACACAAGGTAGGCAATAGACAGCAGCTTGGAGGTCTGAGATCATAACATGCTGAATCTATTATTAAATCAGGTGCTGAGAAACCGTCTGGTTACTCACAACTTAATTAGATTTTGTCAAGTCTGCAAGCAATTCACTGGTTTAAATCTAAGATATGAATTATGTGACAAATACAGAATTTGCCTACCAGGATTTTGAATCTTGTTCAATAGAAATAGCAAAAAGAAAATTCAAACCAGATATTTCACAATGATATCCTGGTCTTGATGCATTTTCAGATTTAGTAAATGCTCTTCACAAGACCAAAGGTGTGACATGTACAGCTGAGCGCATTCCATCGTATTCTACACTAATTTGAAAAACATGAACCCTAGTGCACGTCAGAAACTGAAGGTACTAATACAGGCAGATTTTCAAAAGAAGGCAAACATATCATAGCTGCCACTTTGACACAAACATCCTGTCCACTCTGGGTCCTCAAGTCTAAAATTATGCAGGAGCTAATAAACAAGCATACCTTAACACTGAAGTAGCACAAATTAAGAATTAATTTACAACCTTGATGGATAAATGAAAACATCCATTCATTACAACAGGCTCAAGGACATTTTCTTGGGAAAATATGAACATTTTACATTTAAAAAAAAAAATCTGTGCAGCCAAACTCAAGCCAATACAATGAGTTAAATTATGCCTATACATTCTGTCAATAATCTACCTGGTTGTGTAATTAGGCAAACATGTGAAATGTATAATAGATAGGGTTAGGGTTAGGGTATAACCCTATAACCCTAGGATGTGGGAGAAGTTCGGAGAAGTCATGGAGAAGGACTTTAGTTCGGCACCAAGATGCTTCTGGAAAACCATTCAATTCAATTCAATTCAATTTGTATAGCGCCATATCACAACATTCATTGTCTCGAGGCACTTTATGCGAGGCACCATTCGACATCTCAGGAGGGGGAAACGGGGAACCATCCACGCTGTGTACAGTAAGGATGGGACACTGTTGACCTCAACTGAGGAGGTAATCGGGCGGTGGAAGGAGCATTTTGAGGAACTCCTGAATCCGACTAACACACCCTCTATGGTAGAGGCAGAGCTGGAGGCTGATGGAGGATCATCGTCAATTTCCCTGGCGGAGGTCACTGTGGCAAAGCCCCGGGGGTTGATGAGATCCGCCCAGAAATGTTGAAAGCTTTGGGTGTGGAGGGGCTATCTTGGTTGACACGTCTCTGCAACATTGCGTGGAGGTCGGGTACAGTGCCAAACGAGTGGCAGACCGGGGTGGTGGTTCCCCTGTTCAAAAAGGGGGACCAGAGAGTGTGTGCCAATTACAGGGTTATCACACTTCTCAGCCTCCCGGGTAAAGTCTACTCCAAGGTGCTGGAAAGGAGGGTTCGGCCAAGAGTCGAACCTCAGATTGAACAGGAACAATGTGGATTCCGTCCTGGACGTGGAACAACGGACCAGCTCTTTACCCTTGCAAGGATCCTGGAGGGGGCCTGGGAGTATGCCCATCGAGTCTACATGTGTTTTGTGGATTTGGAGAAGGCGTATGACCGGGTCCCCCGGGAGATACTGTGGGAGGTGCTGAGGGAGTATGGGGTGAGGGCGTCACTTCTTGGGGCCATCCAATCCCTGTATACTCAAAGCAATAGCTGTGTCCGGGTTCTCGCTCTGCGCTCTCGGGTGCGCTTTGTCACCAATCCTGTTTGTGATATTCATGGACAGGATATCGAGGCGTAGTCGTGGTGGGGTGGGGTTGCAGCTCGGTGGCCTGGGGATCTCATCACTGCTTTTTGCAGATGATGTGGTCCTGATGGCACCATCGGTCTGTGATCTTCAGCACTCACTGGATCAGTTCGCAGCCGAGTGTGGAGCGGTTGGGATGAGAATCAGCACCTCAAAATCTGAGGCCATGGTTCTTAGCAGGAAACCGGTGGATTGTCTACTCCAGGTAGGGAATGAGCCCTTACCTCAAGTAAAGGAGTTTAAGTACCTCGGGGTCTTGTTTGCGAGTGAGGGGACAATGGAGTGTGAGATTGGCCGGAGAATTGGAGCAGCGGGGGCGGTATTGCACTCGCTTTGCCGCACCGTTGTGACAAAAAGGGAGCTGAGCCAGAAGGCAAAGCTCTCGATCTACCGGTCAATCTTGGTTCCTACCTTCACCTATGGTCATGAAGGATGGGTCGTGACCGAAAAAACGAGATCGCGAGTACAAGCGGCCGAAATGGGTTTCCTTAGAAAGGTGGCTGGTGTCTCCCTTAGAGATAGGGTGAGAAGCTCAGTCATCCGTGAGGAACTCGGAGTAGAGCCGCTGCTCCTTTGCGTAGAAAGGACACAGTTGAGGTGGTTCGGGCATCTGGTAAGGATCCCCCCTGGGCGCCTCCCCTGGGAGGTGTTCCAGGCACGTCCAGCTGGGAAGAGACCTCGGGGTAGACCCAGGACTAGGTGGAGAGATTATATCTCCACACTGGCCTGGGAACGCCTCGGGATCCCCCAGTCAGACCTGGTTAATGTGGCCCGGGAAAGGGAAGTTTGGGGCCCCCTACTGAAGCTGCTGCCCCCGCGACCCGACCACGGATAAGCGGTTGAAGATGAGATGAGAACACACTGTTGATGAACTTTCTTGCTTTGTCCATCTTTGCTGGGGGCCCATACCTCCAATGGAGCCTCTCATTGATGGATGACAGCCGTATCTTCATTTCTGGAAACTGCTGGTGGAGGTCATGCTGGTCTCTCTTCATTGCCTTAAGAAGCAGCACGCTTTTGAAATGTCCAAGATCGTTGCCCCCACAGTGGATCACAAGCACTTCCGGAGCAGTTCTTTCTTCAAGGCATTGGCGGAAATGGGGTAGTTGGTCATCCCAACACATGCCTCCCTTGCCAAACCACTGGACATGTGCAGACGCTCCAAGATTGGTCTCCCTTGCTCTCCTTTCACCACCTCTTACATAGCTATCTCCAACAATCCACACTTTGCAGGATGCTGATAGAAAAGAAAGTAACATATACAGTTTCATTTCTCAATCTACAGCTTTTGAACTCTACTGTTCCTGTGTTTTGCTTATCATTCAGAAGTTGCATAATAGTTATCATTTATCTTTTTTAAAAACATGATTTGTCAACAAATGAGCTTGTTCTGAAATAAACTAGCTGCAAAGTTACTGAAAACTTCAAACCCCCCTTTAGTTTGATGTACCAAATATATCCCCCTTTGTTTGAAGTTTATATTCAAAATATATTGTGATAATAACATACCTTTCTCTTGGAGTGTCAATCTCCTGATGAATGTTACTTCTTGTTTACGATGCAGAAGATGGACAGGTGACTTGACTTTTCTGAAGAAAATAAAAACATGGTAGACACTTTAATATCAGCACACATAGACTGGAAGTTCTATGAGCCTATGGCTACCAATTTTTTACATGCTAGACATTGTAAATTAGTATTGTATACATTTCTAACTTGAATTGTCAAAGTTTTAATTACGTTAAATACTTTTTTAAGAGAAGAAAAATTATTTACCATGTGTAACTTACCTCATCTTGTAGAAAATATGTCGTTGCAAGGGGAAGCACCTCCAGGTTCTGTAACGGGTCGGAAGGGGACCCACATGCAGCACACTTAGGCAGGCGGACAGTTCAAGGCAAACACCGTGGAACAAACTTGGTTCGTGGGAGAGAACGGAGTGCCCGGTGAGGACACGCCGTGGGAGCCGGCAGGTGACGGTACCACAGGCAGGGGAGCAGGCAGAGTCCGTTGTCGGGGGCGGAAGGCTGGGTCGAACACCGGGGCAGAGACAGAGCAGACAGGTCGGGGGCAGGCGGGGTCGATACCGGGGAAACCATCCGGGAAATGCTGGAGAGACTAGTACGGATGACATAGAACAATCTGGCGATGAGTGCATGGTGGAGAGAAGTATATATACCGGACTGATGAGTGCTCTGCTGCAGCTGCGGTGAACAGGTGAGTGGAGTTGAGCTGATGAGGAGGGAGTGGCCAGCAGGAGGAGGGAGGTGCAGGAGAGCAGGCAGGAATAGAAAAGGAGGGGGAGATCATGACAGGTTCCTAAAAACTCCTGTGAAATGTCTGTGAGGAGCCCAGAATATATTCATTTCTAACCAGCTATTTGGACAGTGATTGGTCCTTTGGGTGGTGCAGGAATTGTTAACCACTCCCCCTGATACTGTAATGCAAATGTTCTGAAAAACCTACTTCCAAAAGAGAATGGGACATGGGAAAATTCCTAATCTAATCATGTCTGTATAGACAGTGAATTTAGATTTGATATTCATCAATGTTATGTGCCAAACATTGTTTTGAACTTAAGGCTATTAAACAAAAAAGAAGATTTAAAAAAGAGTCCCCTGTTTGTCTTCAGAAAAATGACACAAGTCCCCTTTTATATGGTTTGACATGACGCTCACACTCCTGTATACATTAGGACCAAAAAATATGAGATCGCTGTAAATAAGCTGTTACAATTTTTGATCAGTTTTTGTTTGGTAAAGAAGGATAAGAGCTAGAGATAGATAGATAGATAGATAGATAGATATATATGTGCTTTATTGATCTCCAAGGAGAAATTCAAGGCAAGTAAAGGAAAGTGTTAAACTCGTTTTCCACCTGAAACTAACATTTGGTCATTCCTATGTCTTGCAGAAGTACTGTAAATGGGTAAGCACTGATTTCTGGCCAACTGCTGTTTTTTGCATAATGGCCGGTACATTGTCATGTCAGAACATGTTTTAACTGGTTTAATTCAAAACAAATTAAAAAAAAACTCAATAATTACATTAAATGATCCAGAAAATCACTTAAGTATAAACCACTGTGGCAAATCTTCAATATTCCATCAATAAATGGCAAATAAAAGAATGAAATGAGAATGTAATTTAATGCTGGGATTGGTGTAAGGCTGGCATTAATACAGGCCTTATGAAGGCCATTTCAGGCTTAATGTACAAGGGGATGTCAAACACCCAGTAAATATCACACTACATGTCAGAATATGAAGAGCCAGGTTGTTTTGAAACAACCTATTTGGTATCAGTGTAAAGGTCTGAATGTAGCCTTTAATTTGAATTATAACTGTTGCAAATCAGAGGTCCATGGCCTGGGATTTTTTATGAATTGTTAAGACATTTAGATGATCATCTCAGGCTTGGCTCAGCTGTAGAGCTGATTAAAAAGGCCGGCCAGAACACAGCAAAAAGAAGGCAAAAAACGTTGAAATGTCACATAAATTGGATAGGACATCGCTTGTGGGATCTCACCAACACCCTCGGAGTATTTTTTAACATGCTGCAAATGGCAGAGGTCAAAGGTCAAGGCTAGTTTTTTTTATATGGTACGGTTCACAATTCCAGCCGTTTGAAGCAAACACACATAAAATGGATGTCCACACGTCCGGTGAGAGCCCCTGAATCAAATGAGACTGCTCTTGTACTGATCCAACAATCCTATGAGTTAATTTTTTTTCCTTCATATTTGGGATAATTTTGCTTTACTGTTACTGTTATGTGCTGACCCTAAGTTTGGGCTGATTTAATTGGTTTGGGGATCAATCCCATGAATTCATCCCAATCCTATGAATTGTTTGTGTGTCCTGCTGGCCTGATGAGATCCAAGTCGGTCAAAACGTTGCCAGGAGAGCCGGACACACCATATTTATTATGCACATTTTTTCGTAAGCAAGTTATTTCAATTGACAGAGCGAAGAAGTCTGTCTCTCCTTCTCTGGCACGACTGTGACTGAAGACAGAGGGATTCGAAGTCCGGTTTCGTTTTTCTCCCTCCTTCTGCTGTACTCTTAATGAAGGAAGGATTCACTGAGCCAGCCGACGACCAGGTGTTTGTTTTCTCAATGCCGTTTTCGTTCTCTAAAAGGGGAGGGAGCGGGGAGGACATTCAAGTGGACTTGTTGGGAGTTGAACCCTTGTCCACGGCAGGAGGACAGCCTTTGTTCTTATTTTGTCACACTGGTTGGACTGGACCTCCATGTGTTGTTGTTTCCATCAACCATGGAACTACTGTGACTGTAGTGGGAGCTTAGTTGCAGTTCAGTTCAGTTTAGTTTTCTTCTCTTCTGCTAACAGCCAGTGTTGGAGTTGGATCTTTTTGAAGAGGCGGGGAGGGTGAAGAGGAGGAAAGGCTGCTGCTATCGGGTGTTGAAGATAACTTCCAACCAGCACGGGCAGCTACTGGTGAACTGTCTTGTGTAGCATTGGCCCCAGCCTTTCACAAAGCTTATCTGCTTACCGGGTTTTCCATCATCCTCTATCCTTCTGCTTTACACTTAATGAAGCAAGTGTTGGAGGAAGGAGTCGAACCCTGGGTCTTGCCCAGTGGAGGGTACTGTCTGTCTGGGGAACCTTGCTTTGAATCAGGCAGGGGGTATTGTTATTAAATAAATCACAGCTCACTTATCTGGGGAATGTCAGCATCTGTGCTGACATTCCCCAAATGAGTGAGTTGTGAGTTGGTAGTTTTAAGGGTCTAACATGATGATAGATATATACATATATGTTTGGAATGCTTGTAGTCTGTAGATGTGATTTAAGCTGTAATAAGCTATATTCCACACTTCTTTCATACATGGCAGAATGGAACCACCACCAACATCCCCCATCACCACCACATCACCCCACCATCACCACCTCCGCCTCCTCCTCACCACTCGTAAGTAAGCTGTTCATGACCTAGAAATTTGTATGTGTATATAGTAAAATGTAGGAATGTAGTTACATATATATTTACGGCGCAGGAGAAAGCAGAAGAAGATTAAGAAGAAAAAGAAAAACAACAGGAAAAGGGGGACTGGGTGGAAGAGATGGAGGAAATTTACTCCATCTCTTCCACCCATATTTGAAGAGACCTCTTCAGGGGATGACACTGTAATTTTAGAGTAATTTTTAAGGAGTGTATTTAGTTTTTTTGTTGTTTATAATTTAATATGTAATTGTTTTCATTGCATACAAATGTTTATTGTTTTTTTGTTAATTATTTTAATTGTTCAGTGTAATACCATTCATTTTTTGTTTTGTTTAATAAATTAATTTAAAATACATCTGTCTACACCCTCACCACTCTCTTCACCCCAAGCATAACACTGACTCCAGCATAGGAACTTAATAGTTCAATTAATTAAGTTTATTATTCAAGTTTAAGGGGTGGGAGGTGACATCCAGGTCACGTGTGTGTCTGACCTCTGTTAGTTATTTTATATATGCTTTAATTCCAACATGGTACACACCAAAATAAAGCTCTTTCCAATAAATCACAATATAGTCATGATGAAAGGAGATGAGGCCCACAGAAATCAGTGGAGGCTGGGTAGAGGTTCACAAACCACGATTGCCGAAGATGGACTTGTAAGGAAGGTTACGGTCTGCCTTGGTGACCGGGATCTTGGGAAGATGGGGAGCGTCTCCATTAGATGTCTGAAGTTGAGCGGCCAGTTCAGAAGCTCGTTCTGCTACTGGAAGCTGAGTAGACCTTTCCACTCACTCTACAGTTTAAAACTTACAGTTAAAAGGTTTGCACTTCACATTTGGTATTTTTTGTTCTTTACAAGTAAGGTCGAGGTCATTTGAATCCTTTGTACCTAATGTCATCTGTGTCCCATTATTTACTCATGATTGGTGGGAGTGTAAATGACTCTTAAACGACTCAAATACGTTTACTTTGGATATGCTTGATTTTGTTAAACATGCCTTTATTTTGTAGGGCCATTTCCTGGCAAGGCAGGAAATTGTTCCCTGAGAGTGGGTAACTTGAACGAGGGAGAAGTCCGAAAAGGAAAAGTGTGAAAACGGGATTTATAGGACGATATTGTGTTATTCTTTCACACAAATAAGCGCCTAGCTGGAACGGGAACAAGGTATTTTGTGATTTATGTTGTTTTATTCATGTTCTGTGAAGAAGTGTTTGATTTAACTCTTCATATAGCCATGCTGATGTCAAGTTCTACATCGTGGTTTAAGCTAGCTCTCTTTTTTTTGGATATGCCTGCACATTTCTATTTAAATGTTTGGTTAAAGTGTCATTCAAAAGGTGTGTGTATGTTTGTAAGAGCTAATTTTTGTCATTTCTTTGTCCTGTAGCTCTTCCGGTGTTTTCGTATGGAGGATATGAAGGAGAGGAAAGTGTTTCTGTTCAAATGAAGGCTCACGGCTGAACATGAAAATAAAGGACACTAAGAAACCTCAGACAGACAGACAGGTCTACACCTCCACTGCTTCATCAAGTGTACAACAGGAGGGTGAAATCCATCAGACAGACAGGTCTACACCTCCACTGCTTCATCAAGTGTACAGCAGGAGGGTGAAATCCATCAGACAGACAGGTCTACACCTGCACTGCTTCATCAAGTGTACAGCAGGAGGGTGAAATCCATCAGACAGACAGGTCTACACCTCCACTGCTTCATCGAATGTACCTTTGATGCACCTTATTTAATCAACCTATTATTAATTAACCTATTATTATTCCTATATTAACCACATTATCCTTAATGCCTTTTTTTCTCATTTTCCAGGAAACCTGCATACAGACACTATCTGCTTTGCCCATTGTGTCTTAAAACACAAGAGACCCTGTCATGCCATCTGCGGAGGGCATGCTTGAAGAACAGGACTGAAGCAGCCATTGAAGCCGTGGTTGAAAAGGCCAAGTTGGATGTTGTGGACCTCCTGAAGAATGGCAGGGCTTTTAGTTATGCAGTCATTACTCAAATTATGGCGGATGCAAATCCAATCCAAAGGTTGGTGGCTTCCACAATACTTCTTGTTCAATCAGAGTTCACAGAATTCCTGAGAGGTCATGTCTGAAATAAAACAGTTATGACTAGAAGGTAATTTAACATGATCTCTTTTATTTTCAGTATGAAAATGTTGCTTGGTATCTCTACAGGCACCATCCCTGCAGTTTGTCAATGACAGAGAGAATATCGGACAGTACCTCCGTGACCTCTCTGAGGCAAAAATGAAAAAGAGAACACAGCAGAACTACCTCAAGAGCTTGAAACAGTTGGTAGCAGTTTTTTATTATGATGTCAACAGTGTAGTAACTTGTTAGTAAAGTACCCTTTCAGCCAAGCTTCTGTATTTTGTTTTCTGAACCTTACTCAGCAGCATGAGCGGTTGTTAGTACATGCACATACTTAAATCCTCTTACTTCCTCTGACAGATTCTCGGTTTTCCTCACTGTCCAAACCAACCTGAGAAATGAGGATTTGCCACTCCATAAAGAGTGCCAGCACTTCATTGCCTTCAATGATTCTTTGCAGCACATCCTTGCCAAGCACTCAAAGAAAGAGATCACCCAAAAGAGGTTTGTACCCATATAAATGGTAAAGAACTGGTAGTCCTCTCTCTGCCTGCTGTAATATGATTTGTTAATAAATTTGATATTTTTTTCTCGTAGGCACAGCATGTTGATTGACGTGTTGTCAACAAAAAACTGCTTGGTTGTACTGGAGGCTGCCAAGAAGGAATTCTTGGCAGTTATAGGTAAACTGTCTGACAGTAGTTCTGACACCCTGGAGTCTGTCCAGAACATATTTGTGGTGTACTACCTCGAGGCTGTAGTACATCTACAACCTCCAACGACCGGGCGTGGTGGAGCACATGACTGTGAGTGTTTCTGTGTTATGTTGGTCTGCAGTGGTAAATTTCCCCCTGATATATTTGTCATTAACTCTACTAATTAATGTGTTATCCTCAGGAGAAAATGTGATTCGCATTCCATAATTGGGGTAAAGGAGCACAAGACAGCAGCACAGCAAGTGGCCATGTTTGCCCTGTCAGAGGAGGAGGAGCATGTAAGTTCATCACATTTCCTGTCATAACCTGTCAGAACATAATTTCTGTTAAAGCAGAAAGTAATCTCAATTCCCTTTTCTCCTCTGCCAACAGTGGTTTGATGTGTACTACAGACTGGTGCGGCCACAGCTCCTGAGACCCACCAGGAAACGCAAGAGGGATGTGGAGGACGAGATGGAGGGAGAAGAAAGATTCTTCCTTCCACCGCAGGGAGGCAGATCCACAGTGCCTCCAATGACCTGCACCAGTTGCGCACAAGGTACAACCTCCCGTCTTTGAGACGGCAACTAAGAGCCTGACAGATTCAGCAAAAATCAATGGTGGCCGATTACCTGACCCATTCCAGCGCAAAAGCGGAGAAGGATTACCGCGTTAAGACGATTGGACATGCTGTGACGGCCGCTGAGATTATGAAGGACATGGGTGTCTCAAGGTGAGCATTTTTTGCACAATTAATACATACTTATAATCTTTTTCTTATATTTGTAGTTCTGATTCTTCTGGGGAGGATGCCATCCCGGAACCTTCTGGGGAGGGTACCAGCTGTGAGTCTTCTGGGGAGAGTACCAGCCGAAATACCCGTAGCACTGCCGGTTCTGCTACTGCTGTCAGATCTTCGTCAGAATCGGAAAAGGAAATTCAGGCGTCATTTCAAATCCTATTTACGAAATATCCCGTGACAATTGATGGGCCAAAACAAAAACGGGAACTTCTAAAGGGTGTGTCTTGTTTTGGGTTAAAGGTTCATGAGCGTTGGGAGAAGAGGCAGTTGAAACTGCGACAAGAATGTGTCCACTGTGAGTATTTTCTTTCCATATTTAACATTATGATTCAAAGTTGTAAATTATCGTCTTCATGACTAACACAACTTTTTTATTTTTTAAAGGAAACTTCCCTTGGCGTCAGCCAACACATAACCAGCTCGAAGAATGTGTTGCAAAGCAGGCATGGGCCGGTAAAACTGGTAGCCAACGACTTCTTGTGAGGAGTCTGCCAGGCATCAGCCTTCAGACATTCTGTTGCATGTCCCAGACCTGGTGAAATGTAACTGAATTGTCTTGGCCAGCTCTGCCTCGATCTTCATCTGAATTCAGTGTAGCCAAATTCAGATGAGGGATTTACTTGGGGGGTGCACCAGGGTCGGGGCTGAGCCGGGGAAGGTGTCTCCATGTTCCTGTGACGGAGCCCCCGTCCCCGGGACCGCATCATGTCCCCCTGTGTAGCCGAATTCAGATGAGGGATTTTGGATAAAAATGTGTGAATGAGAGCCGTGGCTGTGTCCCCCGGATGATTTTACGACTTGGGGAGTGCACCGGGGTCGGGGCCAAGCTCCTGTGACGGAGCCCCCGTCCACGGGACCGCATTATGTCCCCCCAGATGAGCGATTTCGGATAAGTGACGTCGCGATTAACAAGACGAAATAACGTTATAACATTACGTCTTGTTTTGGTCAACGAAAATGAAGAGACATTTTAGCATATTTTTTATTTTGTAAACCACATTTAGTCACGTTTTTATTCGTTTACAATAATGCATTATATATTTAATTAACGTTATCGTCACATGACCAGCATTTACGTTGCGTCTCGTCTCATTTTTATCACGGCGAGGAGGGTGAAGAGGAGGAAAGGCTTCTGCTATCGGGTGTTAAAGATGACTTCTAAACAGCACGGGCAGCTACTGATGAATTGTCTTGTATAGCATTGGCCCCAGCACTGGTCGTCGCCTTTTGGTGTCGAGGCATAGTTCATCTGTCGGACGATCTCTGCGAAGCAGTGTCAGAGGGATTCGAAGTCGGGTTACTTTTCTCTGTCTCTCTTTCGCGACCCGTGTTTCCCATTCTCCCTCCTGCTGTACACCCATTGAAGCAGGTATGGCTTTGGTGCTGTCACATGCTGTTCCCGATTTCTGGGATCTCGCTCTTTCCTTCTCTGGCACGACTGTGACTGAAGCAGTGTCAGAGGGATTCGAAGTCGGGTTACTTTTCTCTCTCTCTCTTTCGCGACCCGTGTTTCCCATTCTCCCTCCTGCTGTACACTTGATGAAGCAGTGGAGTGGTAGACCTGTCTGTCTGAGTTTGAATCGACGGCAGGGATGAGGCGCCGTCGCTATTCACTGAGCTATCTGACGCCCAATATTCTTGCATGTCACGGATTGCTCCGTTCTAATTTCATTTGACAGAGCGAAGAAGTCTGTCTCTCCTTCTCTGGCACGACTGTGACTGAAGCAGTTTCCTCCCTCTCTCTTTCTCTTTTTTACACTTAATGAAGCAAGTGTTGCAGGAAGGAGTCAAACCCGGGTCCACGCCGGCGCTATTCAATGAGCCAGCCGATGCCCAGGTCATATCTTTGTTGGCCTTGTCTAGGTTGTGCTTTTTCTGTAAAAACAATTTGTAGGCCACTTTCATGCTTTATTGATATTGCCATCTGGTATGGTGCTGTCACATGCTGTGTCAGAGGGAATTCTGGGATCTTCAGATGCTCCCGAACCCGGGTCTCGCTCAAACCCGGGTAACATTTTGTGAAATCCTATGATTGGTTTTCTTTGCCCAGAGTCAGATGAAAAAGATTGAATAGGATGCTCGGTTGGTAAACATGAAGGTGGACACGAGTAGTTTAGCTTTAGGACCGGAAACGAGAGAAACAGTGACTCGAGTCCGGGTCCACGGCAGCGGGGGCGCCGGCGCTATTCACTGAGTTATCCGACGCCCAATAATCTTGCATTTCACGGTTTGCTCTGTTCTTATTTCAAATGATAGAGCGAAGAAGTCTGTCTCTCCTTCTCTGGCACGACTGTGACTGAAGCAGTGTCAGAGGGATTCAAAGCTGGGTTGCTTTCCTCCCAAACCCGGGTTTTCCATCCTCCTCTCTCCTTCTGCTTTACACTTAATGAAGCAAGTTTTTCAGGAAGGATTCGAACCCGGGTCCACGCCGGCGCTATTCACTGAGCTAGCCGACGCCCAGGTCATGTCTTTTGTTCGCCTCGTCAAGGTTGTGCTTTTTCTGTAAAAAAAATTCGTAGGGCACTTTCATGCTTTATTGATATTGCCATCTGATCAATTGACAGAGCGAAGAAGCCTGTCTCTCCTTCTCTGGCACGACTGTGACTGATGCAGTGTCAGAGGTGTCTCATTCGAACCCGTGTTTCCCATTCTCCCTCCTTCTGCTGTACTCTTAATGAAGCAGTGCTGAAGGAAGGATTCACTGAGCTGGCCGACGACCAGGGGTTTGTTTTCTCAATGCCGTTTTCGTTCTCTAAAAGGGGAGGGAGCGGGGAGGACATTCAAGTGGACTTGTTGGGAGTTGAACCCTTGTCCACGGCAGGAGGACAGCCTTTGTTCTTACTTTGTCACACAGGTTGGACTGGACCTCCATGTGTTGTTGTTTCCATCAGCGATGGAACTACTGTGACTGTAGTGGGACCTTAGTTGCAGTTCAGTTCAGTTTAGTTTTCAAGCAAGTGATGCAGGAAGGAGTCGAACCCTGGGTCTTGCCCAGTGGAGGGTACTGTCTGTCTAGGGGCCCTTGCTTTGAATTTGCCCCGACCCTGGCCCATCCCCAGAGTCCAGAAGTCACCGCGGGGACACAGCCATGGCTCTGAGTCACACATCATGCCATTGTACATTGAGTTTGAAAAAAATAGGCAGGACTTCACCTCTAGATTCCTGCAAGTAATCAATTCACCAAAGGTTCTCTGGCAATGTATTTGTCTTTGCAGAGACAGAACATTATCTTTTTGAAAGCAAAACGTTGTCACATACCACAGACTACAGTATTTTTCTGTACTAATGGAGCAGTGTGATGTCGCAATATCATTTTTCCAAACAAACAGGGGACTTCAGTCATTATGCAAAATCAAAGTGGGGACATCTTCTGTGTCAGGGCTCAATGTTCAATACTACATTTTACACATAAGCCTCTTTTCCATAGACGTAATATGCAGCTTGAATTGAGTCGGTTTTACTTGGCGTGTCGGCCCATCACAGCATCTAGCTTAATTACCATTATAACAGGGCTAACTGCTAGGTGTGTTTTCAGTTGCATGGATTTTTCTTGACAGGATAATCAGATAGATACAAAGTTCAACCCTGAACTTGTAGAAACTAGTGTGGAGTGAAAGTTTAGTCAATTTGCAGTAATCTGTCCAAAGCCGGCATCCTTCATTTCTCTCATTGTCTGAATACACAAAACAGGGATGCACTGTTCATCACACCTATACCAATGGCACCTTATAAAGAAAACATTATTGTACTCTATGGTGCTGAACTATCCAAATAGAACCGAGATTATTCATAAAACAGCAGGCAAACTAGCAATGATGCATTTAGAGGCAAAGGTTTCAAATCACCTGCAAAGTTAGAAGCAGTGACAAATTTACAGAGACGGTGTTTGGTTACTTAGGATGAATTAAGAACATTTTATCAATATTTGAGAAGTAGGCTAAATAGAAGACATCTCATCATTGTGTACCCCTGATCTTATTGTAGTGAAGAGCTTATATACACATACATTAACTTTACTATATAGAGTTTGAACTGCAGATATATTTTGATTTGAAAAATATTTGTCATTATAGTTATCATTCTTGATGTTGAAGGCACATTATCCATTGTATCTCATCCACTGTACCTCCTTCCATTTTGTGTGGATAGGCTTAATGGCCATCATCAGCTACAGGTAACCCTCCCCCATACTGCAGACAGTTAAGGTCTGGCACAGATTCACACTGTTTCAAGTTACTCACTTCTCAGACGCACAAAAAAGATATTATTTTCTACGAATTGGACTCATGTTCAAGGTTTTCATTGTAAAGTGTTTAATGTAACAATAAAATTGCAAGAGAGCTTTAAAAATTGTTTTTATGAACATTTATTGTAGTTTTAAAATGCTCAAAAGGGACATCACCATCAGTGTCAGTGATTACATTAGTCTGGTTGCACCAACTTTACAGATCATGGTAGCACCAACTTTAGAGGACAGAGTCTTTCAAGCCCTGGGCTATCACATGTAAAAATAGATCATTTCCCCAAGGAGTTAAATGAACCTTGTCACGAAGGAAGAGCTGAGGATGATCAAACACAATTTGTGGATGGTGTAGAGTCCTCCCATTAACAGACAAAATAAAGGTTGCCATCACACTGTCGATGAACTTTCTTGCTTTGTCCATCTTTGCTGGGAGTCGGTGTCTACCTCCAACGGAGCCTCTGATTGATGATGACAGCAGTATCTTCATTTCTGGAAACTGCTGGTGGAGGTCATGCTGGTCTCTCTTCATTGCCTTAAGAAGCAGCACGCTTTTGAAATGTCCAAGATCATTGCCCCCACAGTGGATCACAAGCACTTCCGGAGCAGTTCTTCCTTCAAGGCATTGGCGGAAATGGGGTAGTAGGTCATTCCAACACTGGGCTCCCTTGCCAAACCACTGGACATGTGCAGACATTCCAAGATTGGTCTCCCTTGCTCTCCTTTCACCACGTCGTACATAGCTATCTCCAACAATCCACACTTTGCAGGATGCTGATAGAAAAGAAAGTAACATACAGTTTTAGTTTTATTTCTCAGTCTACAGCTTTTGAACTCCACTGTTCCTGTGTTTTACTTATCATTCAGAAGTTGCATAATAGTTATCATTTATCTTTCGTAAAAACATGATTTGTCAACAAATGAGCTTGTTCTGAAATAAACTAGCTGCAAAGTTACTGAAAACTTCAAACCCCCCTTAGTTTGATGTACCAAAGATATCCCCCTTTGTTTGAAGTTTATATTCAAAATATATTGTGATAATAACATACCTTTCTCTTGGAGTGTCAATCTCCTGATGAATGTTACTTCTTGTTTACGATGCAGAAGATGGACAGATGACTTGACTTTTCTGAAGAAAATGAAAACATGGTAGACACTTTAATATCAGCACTTGTAGAATAACCGGTGACTGGAAGTTCTATGAGCCTATGGCTACCAATTTTTTTACACATTGTAAATTAGTATTGTATACATTTCTAACTTGAATTGTCAAAGTTTTAATTACATTAAATACTTTAAGAGAAGAAAAATTATTTACCATGTGTAACTTACCTCATCTTGCAGAAAATATGTTGTTGCAAGGGGAAGCACCTCCAGGTTCTGCAATGGGTCGGAAGGGGACCCAAATGCAGCACACTTAGGCAGGCGGAGAGTTCAAGGCAAACACCGTGGAACAAACTTGGTTCGTGGGAGAGAACGGAGTGCCCGGGGAGGACACGCCGTGGGAGCCGGCAGGTGACGGTAACACAGGCAGGGGAGCAGGCAGAGTCCGTTGTCGGGGGCGGTAGGCTGGGTCGAACACCGGGGCAGAGACAGAGCAGACAGGTCGGGGGCAGGCGGGGTCGATACCGGGGAAACCGTCCGTGGAAATGCTGGAGAGACTAGTACGGATGACATAGAACAATCTGGCGATGAGTGCATGGTGGAGAGAAGTATATATACCGGACTGATGAGTGCTCTGCTGCAGCTGCGGTGAACAGGTGAGTAGAGTTGAGCTGATGAGGAGGGAGTGGCCGGCAGGAGGAGGGAGGTGCAGGAGAGCAGGCAGGAATAGAGAAGGAGGGGGAGATCATGACAGGTTCCTAAAAACTCCTGTGAAATGTCGGTGAGGAGCCCAGAATATATTCATTTCTGACCAGCTATTTGGGAAGTGATTGGTCTTTTGGGTGGAGCAGGAATTGTTAACCACTCCCCCTGATACTGTAATGCAAATGTTGTCACACTCCTGCCCAGGTGTCATTGGCACACCCCACACACCCCTCACCCGCTCCAAGTCACTCACTAGGCAGCGCCCTCCACAATTATCTAATTTGCTTGAGAACATTGGTCCACTCAGGAGTGACATTTTCAACTGGCCAATTGATACATTTATATTTTTGTCATTACACGAGGAACAATAAAATACAAAACACAGCTCGACATGAACCGGTTCAACCTTAGTTTGAACATTAAGCCTGAGTATGTTGATACTTAACATAGTTATAGTATGTCTCCTAAAAAGGCAAGAAAGCGTATCACAATTCACTTATCTGGGCAATGTCAGCATATGCGCTGACATTCCCCAAATGAGTGAGTTGTGAGATGGTAGTTCTAAGGGTCTAACATGATGATAGATATATACATATATGTTTGGAATGCTTGTAGTCTGTAGATGTGATTCAAGCTATAATAGGCTATATTTCACCCTTCTTTCATGGTATAATGTCAGCATCTGTGCTGACGTTCCCCAAATTACTTCGTTGTGAATTAAAGTTTAGGGAGTGGGAGGTGACATCCAGGTCAAGTGTGTGTCTGACCTCTCTTAGTTATTTTATATATGATTCAATTCCAACATGGTACAAACCAAAATAAAGCTTAGACTATGCTCTTTACAATAATTCCAGCCATTGGCATTTTTTAGAAAGATGCAGAGTACATGAAACACAGGAGACAGATCTTTGTATAAGCATCACCACACTTTACTATCATAGACACACTTTAATAACAGACATATTCAAAAAGTACAGTGACAACATGTATTGTCATTTTGCAGAGTACATGTACATAGGCAGAAGATGCAGTTAGAATCTAACTAGAAGAGCAATAAAGCAAGAAGTGCAATGTGATATATATAATATAGACAGGTGGTGCAGTATAAACAATGTAAGACATACATTGCAGTGTAGACAGTAGTATACAGTTAAGAATGTGAAATGCTTTGGAGGTGAAGATCGAGGCAGAGCTGGCCAAGACAACTCAGTTACATTTCACCGGGTCTGGGACATGCAACAGAGTGTCTGAAGGCAGATGCAGGGTAGGCTACTTTTCAGAGAGGTAATAATAGTAATAGTAATAGCAATAGAGCTACAAGATACCAGTGGACACCTATCCAATGAATTATTTTGGGTTGGACCGTGATAACTTGTGCTCCGTTTATGCGAGCTACAAGATACCAGTGGACACCAGAATGTTTGAAGGCCGATGCCCAGCAGGCTACGGGAGCCAGTCGAGCCCTCCGGCCTCTCCACCAAAAGATTTCTTGTTGACTCCATAGTCAAACAGAACTTCCTCATCCACCAACAAAGTCCTGGTTGCGAGGAAGAGGATTACACCAACAAAGTCCTGGTTGCGAGGAAGAGGATTACACCCCTTTCCTCTCCATCCATTTCCATACTGCAGTACTTTGCCGTGATGTTGGCTTTCTTTTTGGAATGATTGATCAACCTGCCGAAAGTCTGCATCGCAGGGTGGCAATCACAGGTGTCTGAGTGGGCGTCAATGCACACTGACTCTCCTTTTTTCATTTTTGAAAAAGAAGACATATGCAGTCTCCCTGTCAGTGGTGCTATGGTGTATTTTCTGGCCCTCACTGAATGTGACAACAGTTCCATGTTAGTCACAGAGCACCTCGCCAGCCTCAAATATGCGGGTCGTAATGATCCCTCTGCCCTTGCCTTCAAATTCACTCATGTGAAGTCCTCTCCACTTCTGTGTTCGCACCAATTTCTGTATCTGTTTGCTGTCCGTGATACAGTCCTCAGATCCAGATGGTGCCCAGTTCTTAAGAACTTCATCGCAGATGCCGGCAGTCATCTTCCATCCCTGCCTTTTAATCCACGCTTCGAGTCGCTCTTTTGTTGGCTCACGCCGACTGAAGTTTGCTGTCAAAATAAATAACAAAAGTTCTGTTAGTCATGAATGCAATAATAGACATCTTTGAATCGTGCAATCATTTTTACTTGAAAATAATGTTAAATATGGTCAGAAAATACTCACAGCGGGTATGTGCTTCATGCATTTCCAACTGCTTCCTCCCCCAATAAGTGTGAAGCTTCCGCTGAAATTCTTGAGACACATTCCAACGTTGTTTCACTTCTGGCCTTTTCCCATTCCCAAAGAAGGTAAGTTTGCAGGAGGGTTTCAAATGCCTTGAAGAATTTGACCTTCTCATTGTCAGAGGGGAGCCTCGGCAGACGTATCACTGGCTGTTTGATGGGTGATGAATATGGGACAGCGTAATGGTCACCATGGCTGGAACACTCCTCAGAAGACTCATGCCTGGTACCTTCCCCAGAAGGCTCAGCACTACATGAAACAATAAATGAATGAGATTTTAAGAAAAACATAAGACTTTCAGCGTGCCTAAATATAGATTATGGTGTGCTTCATTATTTTTGCATTGTGTTGGCGCATATAAAACATGCTCACCTTGAGACTTTACTCATGTTGCTCAACTGCTGAGAGGTCTTCACAATGATATCACACTGCTTCATGCGGTAATGCTTCTCGGCTGTTGCGCTGGAATGGGTCAGGTAATTGGCCACCAATGGCTTCTGTCAAGCGATGAGCTGCCGCCTCAAATGTTCTCCGTGCCATCTGGCTGGTCACGGACGGGAGGTTGTATCTAAAATGCAAGTTTGAACAGGATGTTAGAAATTTATCAAGACATCTCATCTGAGACAGCGATGAACAGCAAATGGGAAATGATTCACTTACTTTGAGTGCAGCCGCATCCGGTCATTTGATGGGTTGTAAGTTGCCCCCCCCTGAGGAGGAGACAAAGAACCTGCCCTCTGCATTACACTCATCCTCCACATCCCTCTTTCGTTTCCTGTTGGATCCAAGGACCTGTGGACGCACCAGTCTGTAGTCTGTACCAAACCACTGTTGGCAGAGGAGAAAAGGGAATTAAGATGAATTTCCGCCATTGGACACGTTCTGACAGGTTCTCACAGGAAATGTGATCTCACTGTGATGAACTTACGCGCTCCTCCTCCTCTGACAGGGCAAACGCGGCCACTCGATGTGCTGCCGTCTTGTGCTTCTTTACCCCAATGATGTAATGTTGCCATTCTTCTTTCCTGGCAACCCACTCACCGACCTGTAGAAAATGAGGATATCCCATTGATTAGTTAATGTAATGGCTAAACTGTCAGGAGAAATTTATCGACACAGACCAAAAGAGCACAGTCACACTCACAGCCATGTGCTCCACCACGCCTGGCCGTTGGAGGATTTTCAGGATGATGATGGCCTCGAGATAGTACACCACAAAGATTGACTCGGCAGGCTCCAGGGTGTCAGAACAACCGTCAGACAGTTTACCCATAATTGCCAAAAAGTCCTGCTTGGCAGCCTCCAGAACAGCCCGACAGTCATGTGGTGTTAATTGATGTTTTTCAATCAACGTGTCATGCCTATGAGAAAAAACATCAACTGTATTAACAAATCATATTACAGCAGGCAGAGAGAAGACTACCAGTTCTGTAGTGTAATCCATTTACATGGGTACAAACACTTAAACTGACCTCTTTTGGGTGATCTCTTTGCCCACTAGCTTGGAGGTGACTTTCCTGCAGAGAACCAATGAAGTCAATAAAGTGCATGCACTCTTGGTTGGTTTGTACAGTGTGGAAATGCAGGAATCTGTTAGAGGAAGTACAGGGATTTAAGTATGTACATCTAATAACAACCATTTACATTCATTGTCTACACTGTTGACATCATAATAAAAAATAAAAAAAAAACTGCTACCAACCTTTCCAAGCTCTTGAGGTAATCCTGCTGAGTTTGTTTTTTTCAATGTTGCCTAAGAGAGGTAGGTACTGTCGGAGCTTCTCTCTGTTATTGACAATCTGCAGGGATGGTCTCTCAGGGTTGACATAGTAGAGGTACCGAGAAACATTTTCAACCTGAAAATGAAATAAACAATGTTAATTGACCTTCTAATCATGACTGTTGCTTCTTGCTTCATCTTTTATTAACCTTCTAGTTAACGCTTCTAATAAACACAGTGTGTTATGATAAGCGAATTACAGCAGACTAAAGACAATGTCAAGGTTGACACTCAGGCCTGGTTCTAAACTGCTTTGGTTGGGTGGGCATCAAGAGATGTTGATTGGACACCAACTGCTGCTGTGTTGAGTGTCCCAACCCGAAAATTTGCATTGCTGTAGTTCCATCTGCAAAAGTTCAGAAGGGGAACAGGGGCATACTCCCCCAGAAGAAAATTGTGCAGCAGGGCCTCGACTCAATCTAGTGCGTGGGAGTCCCGATTGTAAGCCACTGAAGGTGAGACAGGACCGCTCTTTCCCAGGTGGATATGTTGGATCTCCCAAGTTTGGCCAATCCTCTAAACCACTCTCAGACTCTAAGATGGGTGGCCTCTGTGTCTCCAAGTGAGGAGTTTTTTGTATGAGTGAGGTCAGTGTTTTGATGGATGATTGAGTCAATGTCTGTCTGTATCGTATCCCACCATAAGCGTTTGCTTTTTGCAATGCTTGTGGCTCGTAAGGAGGCAGCTTTTGAAGAATTTTGGCAATCACACCATCATAATGCTCCTCCAATATTTTCATGTTCATTTGCATTTACTGATGTGTTTTGTTTTACTTTTTCATGCGTCTCCTCAGTTGGAGAAGAGGGTTTGATAAACACTGTCAATTTTGTGATATGTCGTGACATACCAATGGGAAAGTCACCAGTTCCACAAGTTTGTTGTGTTTGTTCAACAATTTCAGAGTGATGCACGGCCTGTAACAGCTTAAAATAGATTTTTTTCCAATTTATTGGTGTTCATATTTTGATCAGGACCAGGTGCTCGATTTTCATACAGAGCCCTCCTGTTTCCTTTATATGTCCTTCTTTTTGTAGAAGTCATATTTCACAAGTTACAAAATGAAAACATAGATGAGACAGTTAACGATGGATAAAGAGCAATATTTTCACAAGATGTGTGCACAAGATCAAAAGAGCAAATTGTTGGAGATGCTGATGAATGTATTTTTTTTCTTTACGTTTTTCAGATTAATCCCACACGTATTTTCTAATTGGGGAAGCGGTTTTAACAAGAACCCTTTTTCTGAATTGACTTTAAGTACATTTTGTCAAAAGGGATGTATGTAAGTCCCCCAAGTAAAAACACCTAGTGCTCGAAAAACAATTTTCAGGTCGGGACACAAGATAGTTGTTTAGTTCCCCCAAGAAAAAGGACAGATTGCTCCAAAATGGAGACAAAGAAAACTTCAAACTCCACATTTGAGTTGCATGCAAAAAAAACCCACTGCAAAGCCAAAGGGAAAATTAAGGCACTCAGTAAATTTTTGTAGCACAGCACACTTAATGGTTCATTCATCCGCTAGGGGAGAACAAACAGCTGAATCAAGGTTCCCTTGAACCTAATCAAAAAAGAAAACCTAATCGCACAATGTTTTTTTGTTTTGTTTTTTTTTCAAAAAAAGAAATTGGCCTGGGAGAGGATTAGATAACAGGAAAAGTCAACCAAGAGATCGAAGCTCTTTGTGCAAAATAATTTATCATTCAAATCATGTAAAATCTCAACAAGAGATTAAAAACTACGTCCTAACGTTTCACCAAATTTTTGGCTTCTTCAGAGGAGAATAGTCAGTGGTAAGTACACACATCTCACCCAATATAGTAAATAAGTCTCTCATCCTCATCAAAAGAAGGGTTTGGCCAGCCTCCCAGCATCTGATCCCAATCGGTAATCAGCACCCACTTGGCTGTTCAGGGTTGTTAATCATCCGCAACTGGTACAAAAGCCCCCAGCTAAGTGTGCTCAGACGATTTGGTTTTTAGAAAAAGTAGCAACACCCATGGCACTGGCCGGCTAGGTTTGGGAAAGAAAAGATGTTTTAAAAAGGGGGAGTCCACTGACTCTCTTCATTGCACAGGCACATGGGGTTTTCCTCCTTCATTTTCAACAGGATATCACAACAGTGAAAGACTGGGTTTTCGGGGACCCGAATACCATTGTTGGTAGACTGGTCACCCTCCATCCACCATTGCACAACAGCCTGTAAGGCCCTCATCATGTAGCCCAGAATACCAAGTTGGTAGACTGGGCTCATTTATTTTGACCATCTGCAACTTCCTGTCTCCGGTCTGCAGTCCCCCAGTTCAGACGACCTCATTGAGGCCATTAGGAATACCTGTTTTTAATTTGGCAATCCAGAACCTCCCGGGCCCGCACTCTCTGGGCTGCCGACCAGTGGGGCTGGCCTTCCAGGCCTGCAATAATCAAATCATCTGCCCCATGTGTCCGGAAAGGATCATACAGTGCAGACACTTTGGTAGATTTGTTGATGTGATAAAGGTGCTGTTGTAGTCGGTACAATAATTTATTTTGTGTTTGTCTGACATACAGTTTTCCACACAATTTACACTCAATCAAATGCACCACATTCCTGCAATCCAGCTGGATCCTTTCCCATACTGGAACATCCGATGCTGTATATCTATTGAAGGCAAATGTAATCACCCTAAAGTGTCTGTTTCTATGTTGTGGTGCACTAGATGGTAGGGAGGCATGAACCAACAAATCTCTTTAAATTTGTATTCCTTTTAAAAGCAGAAATGACTCTAAAATCCGAGAGAGGATCCATGACACTTTGTAGCCTTTTAAAGTTTGTTTTAACACAGGAATTGAGTTGGAGGGACGCCGAGGAGAAGTTCGACACCAGAGGAACCAATTTTTTATGCTGTTCCACTCTGGTGATCCACTCTCCGCCCTCGAAGCCTCTCTCGACTTCCATCTTTATAGACCTCAGAAAAGTGCGACCATAACCTCTCTTCTTGAGAGCACTAAAGAGTATTGTCGTTGCCCTTTCGACATCATCCCGCCTAGTACAAATCCTATGGAACCTTATAATTTGGGATTTAACAATCCCCTTAAAGGCATGTTTAGGATGAAAACTGTTCTTATGTAACAGAGCGTGTGTGTCCGTGGGTTTAAAGAACACTCTGGTCCCTAATGTCCACTTTTGTGGGTCTTCTTTTATGATAAAAACTCAATCTGTAAAGTCTGTAAGTTATACTTCACTTTTATTGAATCTTGATGGCTATTTAAAGTGTCAATGTAATAATTTAATTTAAAATCCAACTCTGGATGGTTCCAAACTCCAAATATATCATCCAGATACCTCAGCTGGAAAAACTGAGTTTTAAGGTACTTGGGAAAGAGGGTTCGTTCCCAGTCAGCCATATAGATATTGGCATATGCCGGGGCGAACCTTTTCCCCATGGTCGTGCCGTGTATCTGGAGGATAAAACTTGGAGTCAAAGACAAAGTCATTACGTGTCAATCCTAATTCTAAAAGCTGGAGGAGGGCATCATCTGGTCTGTGCGAATCTGGATAACGGTCAAAAACTTGTGAAACTGCCTTCAGGCCAAGTTTAGTATCTATATTTGTATACAAAGCGTCTAGGTCAACAGTGGAAAAACATGGCTCCGGGAGGACCAGCAATGGTTCGGATCTCATTCGCAAACTCATACGTGTCTTTGATATAACTTCCATGCTTCTGGGACAAGGGATTCAAAAAAACGTCAATATATCCAGCGGCTCTACATGATTCACTCCCACAGTCGGACACAATTGGCCGGCCAGGGGGAATGGTGTGCGGAACCGTCCAAGTGCTCGGATACTTATGGATCTTTGGGAGCAGATATAATTTTCTTGGACGGGGAGGATCTTGACCAAACAAATAAAACCTTTGTTTAGAAGAGATGTATTTCTTCCTGTACAAATCCTCCACAATCCCCCGGACCAAGACCCGAGTCTCTCCGACTGCAGGGAGCGAGAAAGTGGCTCATAATGAGCCACATTATGTAGCTGTCTGTTGGCTTCAATAAGATATTGTGTTTTATCCATAATCACAATTTTGGAACCCTTGTCCGCAGGCTCAATAACTACATCATGTTTCTTTAAAAGGTTATCCAATGCTCCTCTCTGCTCACTGGTTAAGTTGTCTACATCTTTTCTGAAGCCATAACTCCTTTCCAGTTGTGTCCTGTCCCAGCGTATCAGTTGTTGCAATGGTTCCGGGACAAGGTCCCATTCGGGTTCCCACTTGGAGGGTTCTATAAAAGGTCGAGAGATAGATTGTACAGAGAATTCAAAGTGGTACAATAATTTAAGACGCCTATGATACTCGTACAAATCTTGTTTTAGACCATTTTTATCCAGTTGCAATGGTGTCAGAATAAAAGAGAGGCCCCTCTCCTAATCATCCTGATTCGACACAAAAGTTTCGGACAGGTTCAAAATGTTCGAAGGCATGGGGGTGAGAATTGTCATTCTGCCAGCCCTTAGTTTAACTGTCTCATCCAATATTTAAAAATGTCAGAAGCCGTTTTTGTGGTCCAATGGACAGGATGTCGGTCGTGCACCTTAAAAAAAAATGGTTTTGAACCATTTTTAATGTTGTGAACTGCTGTACCAATAATTTGTTTGTTTGTTTTGCCAGCTGCTGTGTTTTGTAGGAGAGCTTGTCTGAACAGTGGATCAACGGCACATATGTCTGCATTTGGAAATGTCTTCTGAGTCACAGCCACCAATTGTTGCAACTGCTTTTTAATAGTTTCCAACAAATTCTCTCGCAGACAGTTGTTCAGACCTACCGATAACACAACTTTCTGGGTAGCGGTACATGCATCCGGTTTAGCAAGAATTCCCTTAAGGTGATGGATTTGGGCGCCCGGGAAGCTCTCGACCTGGACCGATGGATATCCGTGGTCAGGGATCCTAGATAAAGTAGAGTCCCCCAGGACGACCAACGGATCAGTGACCTCAAAGGACCAAATCCTGATATTTTTTTTTGGATGGCATTTGGGTGGTCTTCTAAGTGGTCCCCGCGGAGCAGGTTCTGGGGTGGGAGGGGACTCCGGGTCGGCGCGGCTAGTGAGAGTAGTCTCCCTTCCCGGAGGATCCTCCCCCTCGCCCGTAGTGCTTCCCAAGAGCCCCTCCTCAATCCCACTGGATGCAAGTACCGCCAAATTAGACAGCATATTTATATCAGCATTAACCGTCTCCATTTCCAGCAACTCACCAGTATCATCCAGTGTACCCAAATCAAAAGTCGGACATGGGAAGGGGAAGGGATCCTCCAAGTCCTCACCCACCCTAGGGAAGCGGGCTCCGGAAACCGTCCAGCGGCAGGAAGCGGGCTATGTCGCCGAGTGGAGGCCACTCGACCCCCCCTTGCCCGGCGCCCCGGGGGTCCTAAAAATAGGCGGCGGGCGCCCACGCGCTCGGGGGGGCCCCGGCTTTGACGCGGGCTGGTCGGTCGGCCCCGGGAAAAAAATGGAGAAAACAGCCCCCTGCGGCCGCGGCACCGCGGCGGTCCACAGGGAGGCTCCCTCCCGCGCCGGGGTATTGCCATTGGCCCGGGGGGTCCCAGGGGTCGCTGCCATTGGACGCTTTCCCTTACTGGGGTATTTCAATTGGACACTGGGGCCGCCGGGGGTATTACAAGTGTACGTTTTCCCTTGCCGGGGTATTTCAATTGTACGCTTTCCCCCCCGGGGTATTTCAATCGGACCCTTTCCCTTGCTGGGGTATTTCAATTGTACGCTTTCTTTCGGTGGGGTATTTCAATCGGACCCTTTCCCTTGCTGGGGTATTTCAATTGTACGCTTTCCCTCGGTGGGGTATTTCAATCGGACGCTTTCCATTTCAATACCCCATTTCAATACCCCGGTGGCTCGAGTGGAAGAGACCAACTGGACATTGTCCAATTGGAATACCCTGACCTCAGCTCTAAGGTATTTGAATCGGCACGTACACTTCAAATACCTTAGAGCTGAGGTCAGGGTATTCCAACTGGACAATGGCAAGGTATTGCCTTTGGACACCTCGGTCACTAATGTAACCTGGTTTAGGCAGGGGTGTCCACTTCAAATACCTTTGCATTGCAGCCGAGGTATTTGAATTGGACGATGTCAAGGTATTGCCATTGGACATGTTTCCCCCCCCAGGAGGACTTTGCTGGGCGGGTGGCTCGAGTGGAAGAGACCAACTGGACATTGTCCAATAGGAATACCCTGACCTCAGCTCTAAGGTATTTGAAGTGTACGTCCCACTTCAAATACCTTAGAGCTGGGGTCTAGGTATTCCAACTGGACAAAGGCAAGGTGGTCTCTTCCACCCTGCCAGCACAGTCCTCGTCAAGAGGGGGAACATGTCCACTTGTTGGAAGTGCAACTTTTCACCATGAGGACAAGCTGGAAACACGAGGACACGTGTCCAAAGGCCATTCCCCGAGGTATTGCGGTAAGGGGGTAAGCGGCTGCAACCCTGCGGACTTTTCCACGGTGTCCAATGGCAATACCTTGCCATTGTCCAATTGGAATACCCTGACCTCAGCTCTAAGGTATTTGAAGTGTACGTCCCACTTCAAATACCTTAGAGCTGGGATCCGGGTATTCCAAGTGGACGACGGCAAATCATAGCTGCCTGCAAACACTCGGTGACAGTACGGGACCTCAAAAGCAATTGGGAGATATGCCCTACGTCCGCCCAGGTCCAATCGCAGATTTCGGAGCAAGTTGATTTTCCACTATGTGCAGCTTTAATTCGGGGGGGAAAAAAAAAAAATCATCTTTGCGATGGAATGGGCCACACATGTGAAAATTTAACCATGTCATCCTCTCCTCATACAGAACACATGGTGTAAATATGAAAAAATTCGGAGCAAGCGAAGTCCCTGTTTGCGTTGTTCTCGCTCGTTAATTGGTCGTACACTCTGATTGGCTGGTCTGTTGAAGCATGCCTCTAACATCAGTGTAGCACACAACCTGCATGTAGCTGATCTGCGCTGTGATTGGTCGAGGGTCTTAGAACATGAGGTGTGAAGCCCCTTTAAAGACCCGGAGGAGCAGTCGACGGACAGGGACTGCGGGCGAAAGAAAGACGTGAGTGTGAGCTTATTATTTGATGTGCAATGTCTTGAATATGTTGAATGCCATTTCTTATCATTATTGTTATGACTGATTTGACAATGGTCCATGTAATAGGAGAGATGTGAATGCTTGTATTTAATATATTTTGCAGAGTTTAAATTGATGAAGTAATTCAAAAGAAAAAAAAAAACTTTTCCTGCCGTTTTTTTCTTTACTATTATCTATCAAAAGTGTTCATACCTCTCACAACAGTGTGCTTATCTCGCCGTTGGTCGTCTTTAATGTCTTTTTTATTGCATTTCAGTATTTTTTTCGGTGCTTTGAATGTGCGCACTGAGCTTGCTGCGGAGGGACGCACTTTCCAAGACGCACACACACACACACACACATCATTTTCAACAGTAATTATTAATCTTGTTGTTTTTTTTGTTGTTGTTTCTTTACAGGGAAAATGCATAGTTGCCCATTGTGTCAACGCTATTTCAGTGCCCTTAACAAGCACCTGAAGAACATGCACCTGATCCATAATGCGGAAGAGAGGCGGCTGCTGCTCAATATGGCATCTGGAAGGGTGAACATCAGAGCTGCACCCTGCCCTGTTCCAGGGTGCCAGAACCAGCTCTCCCGGCTGGACAGGCACATTAACCAGTCTCATGCCGAGCTCACCATTGCTGAAAGGGCGGCAAAAATGAATCAGGCCAAGAGAATCCGCACAATGGAACTCTTGGCCGAGCTCAGGGCTACAGATTCGACCCCCGCGATGCAGTCTATGTTGGACGTCAACCCGAGTCCCCTGGAGGAGGAAATAGATGTTGCTCCACCGTCCCCCGTGGCAGATTGCGGCTCGGCCGAGTGCAGGCGCATTCGGCTCGGGTACGAGCGGGAGCTGGAAGGAGTAAAGGCAGAGAGGGACGAGTTCTGCGCCGAGGTCCGACTTCTCCGCACAAAGCTGCAAAAGCAGCTGCGCAGCATGAAGAGTGGCCGCACCACTGCAGTTGAGAGCCAGGAGGACGTGAGTGTCTCTCTCTCTCTCTCTCTCTCTCTCTCTCTCTCTCTCTCTCTCTCTCTCTCTCTCTCTCTCTCTCTCTCTCTCTCTCTTCCTCTCTCTCTCTCTCTCTTCCATTCTCCCTGTCTTTGTGTGTCTGATTTTTTTGTTTTTCACCAACTTTGATAGGAACGCGTGACGGAGGGAGGCCGGTCCTCGGCCGCGTCGGAGAAGGCGGGCCGGTCCTCGGCCGCGTCGGAGAAGGCGGGCCCGTCCTCGGCCGCGTCGGAGGAGGAGGCGGGCTCGTCCTCCTTCAGCCCGTGGAGTTCCGGCAGCGGCAGGGGGAACCTCATGAGGCAAATAAGCCTCCCACCGTCGATGGGTAAGCATATGTTGATAACATGGTAATTAATTTGGCTTTTTCATGCCATTGGACAGCAGAGTCTGTATATCACAACGCCTTAAATTGTGTGTCGTTACAGAGGACTACCTTAGGACGTACAGGGCCCACCACGAGGGCCTAGACCCGACCCCCAAAATGACCGAAAATGCCATATCCAAGGTCAGCAGGGTGAAACTTTCATCTTGTATATGGCCAACAACCGCAGCCGGTTGTCCGACTGGCTTTTTCTGGATAACATGTCCAGGATCCGCGGGTGAGTGACAATGACATTACAATTTGGTTTGTACGTTGAAAGATTCTATTTGATTCATTTTATCCGCCCTCTCTTCAAACAGCTGGTCCCGAAGTGTGGTGGAGGGCGGGATGAAAATTACCACAGCAAAATTCTATTTGCAGAACGCCCTGCACTTCGTTCGATTTATGACCGGGATCCCGCCCAAGACCTGCCGCCTCACTCGGGTGCAGTTCACCTCCGTGGAGAGGGAATTGAAGACGGGGGTGAGGTCGCTGCAGCGGAGGGTGGTTGTCCACCAGATGTCAACAAAAAGGATCAAAATTAGCAAGCTGCCGTCCCGCCAGGCCCTGAGGGGTTGACTCTCCGCTGCTGCTGCCGCCATCCCACAGCTGCTGGGTAAGTTGTCCGCAAGTCTGCTTGCCAACAGGAAACGTGGATTGTTGACCAAGGCGCAGCTCATTCTGAGCGCTTTGCTTCCCCCCCCCCCCCTCTTTTCATCAGGCAAACTCGAGGTGGAATTTGAAAACACCAGCCGTTTCCTCTACTACGGCTACCAGTGTGCCTACTGGAGCTGCCTGTTCGGGCACAGGCCGGGGGTCTATGCTAATATGACAGACAACGAGGTGGAGGAGGCAAAGACCCTCGGCCAGGATCGGGGCTACCTGCTCCACGTGAGTGCTATCTCTGACACTGTTAGCTTTGAAGTTAGCCCCGATGTCTACTGCGGTGCGTGTACTTAACCCAGTCTCCCCGTACTCTCTCCCTTCTCTACGTGTCTGTGTCGTGACAGATTAAAGAACACAAGACGAACAGGACATTTGGGGAGGCCCAAATGTTCCTGAACCCCACAGAGTTCACCTGGCTAGAGAGATGGATGGCAATAAAACGAAGCCTCCCCGATGCCAACAAATTTGTACTATATACAAAGGGCAAGGGGCCATCCAAAAACTTAAATACCAACTTGCAGTCGGCCTGGAAGGACATGGGGTTAGGGGGGGTGATTAATTTCACCCTCATAAGGACGGCCGTGGCAACTTATGTAAGTTGACATTAAATTCAAGACGAGTAGTGTGGAGGCCGAAAGCGCCGTTGCGAGTGCTGTCGTTAATTTCTCTGCAATTTTACAATCTTTTCCAGGCAAAAAGTCCCAAGATCCCAAAAGCCGGAAAAAGGTCGCGGACTTCATGTGTCACGACACCAGGACGGCGGATAAGTTTTACGTGGCCAACCCTGACCACTGTGAGGCAGAGGAGGTCAGGGCCCTGGTCAGAGAGAGCCTCCTCGTGGGAGAGGGAGGAGAGAACGAGATGCAGCAGCAGCAGCAGCAGAAGCAGCAGGAGTCGGAGGAGGAGGAGGAGATGGGAGTCGGCGGCGGTGGCGAGGGCGGCAGTGGCAGCAGCAGCAGCGGCGGCAGCGGCGGCGAAGAGGACGAGGCGGCCCCCTCATCTTCGACAGCAAACCCACCGCCACAGGAGGTCGAGGAGGAGGGGACGCCCCGGAAAAAAAAGATGAAAAGAGACTGCTCAGTCCCTTCAAGTCAATTCCAGAAAAGAAGATAATCAAGGAGCAGAGTATGCAAAGGATGAGAGTGAGGAGGCTCCGATTCCCCCCCCAAAAAATCATATAATTCTTTCATATTATGTGTTAAATGTCTTATTGTGTTGTTTTATAGCTTTTATTGTGTGGTGTTTTGATTGTTTTAACGTGTGTGTGCTCTTTTTAGCTCTTAGAGATTGATTTGTGTGGTGTTTTGATTGTTTTAAAGTGTGTGTGCTCTTTTTAGCTCTTAGAGATTGATTTGTGGTGTTTTGATTGTTTTAAAGTGTGTGTGCTCTTTTTAGCTCTTAGAGATTGATTTGTGTGGTGTTTTGATTAATATGATGTTTTTTGTGAAATAAATGGTTAAATTGTGAATACTTCTCTTTATTTCCACGCACACACACATTTTTATTCATATAACTCTAAAAAACCCCAAAAAAATACACTTGTTTTTAATCAATATAATACCAATACTAACTCCTCGTGTCATACATAGTATCGTTGTGTACAAAGGCAGAAAAAGAAATGACTTTTGACATTGTCCAATTGGAATACCCGGACCTCAGCTCTAAGGTATTTGAAGTGTACATCCCACTGGTCTCTTCCACCCGGCCAGCACAGTCCTCCTCAGTGGGGGGAACATGTCCACTCGGTGGAAGTGCAACCTTCCACCGAGTGGACAAGGGGGGGGAAACATGGAGACGCGTGTCCAATAGCAATACCTTGCCATTGTCCAATTGGAATACCCTGACCTCAGCTCTAAGGTATTTGAAGTGGGCATCGTCCACCAGAGTGTGGTTGCTCTTTTGGCCTCACAGGCTGTGGGGACCTCAAACGTCCATCAAAGGCGCTTTTCCCGATGCACACTGAGCCCCTGATCAATAAAGTACCGAGCACTGTCCCCAGCGACCGTCCGTCGGGTCGAGGGAGGGGCGAAAGGGAAGATTTCCAAGTCGTTGTCCGATGGCAATACCTTTGAGTGGGAAAAAAGAGTGTGGTTGCTCTTTTGGCCTCACAGGCTGTGGGGACCTCAAACGTCCATCAAAGGCGCTTTTCCCGATGCACACTGAGCCCCTGATCAATAAAGTACCGAGCACTGTCCCCAGCGACCGTCCGTCGGGTCGAGGGAGGGGCGAAAGGGAAGATTTCCAAGTCGTTGTCCGATGGCAATACCTTCCCGTTGGAATCCACAAAAATACTCTGAGCTGTTTGGGGGTCTTCCCAGAGGGTCAGAACCCCCAAAATTCAACCAGGTGCCCTGCTGTGACCACAGATAAGGCACCTAAACTTTGGTGGCTCTGGGTGCTGTGGAAAAAATTTAACCCACTCTTGCCTTTTTCTCCTCAGAAGGGGGTGAGACACACTGAGCGCAACACCCTCTGATGGGAAATCTCATAATCTGAGCAAACTTCTTTTCTGGCGCCCGTGGGTTTACGGGGCTGAAATATGTCGACGTACGCTCGTTTTGGAGCGTACGTCGACGTGGTTCCGCGTTTCTGGGACTTTGGTGGACTCTGCGGGAACGTGACCACTTGCAATTCAAAATGAATGGTGTTTAAAAATAGGGAAAATCCCACTCTAAAGTCCACGAAGTGGACGGCATCGTATCTTGGCCAAAAAAGCCACAAATGGAGAGAAATTTCTACGGGCGCACCACACCTCCGCTATAATCCACGATCCCCAGCCTCGGCCCGCTGCGACCTCCCCGCGGCTAGTTCCTCTCAGGGGCACCGTAGGGTTAGGGTTAGGGTTAGGTTAAGGGGACTGAGCCCATCTCCCGGAGGAGACGGGAATGGCACTCTCCACCCACCCAGTCCCATCACTCTGGTCCCAGGACGGAGCAAATTGCATTCAAATAGAGGTAAGTATTATTGTACTTTACGAAAAGTAGGCAAGACTGTGCCTTACGAAAATGAAATTATTTTAAAAAGAATTGGTGTCCGGCTCTTTGGCAACGTTTTGACCGACATGGTCTTCATCAGGCCAGCGGGACACATTAATTTCATAGTATTCCGAGTAAATTCATGGGATTAAAGTACAGCGTGAGCGATCCTGTCAGCTCGATGTGCGTTTGTCAAATGGGCTCCCTAACTGGGGCTCCTCCCTTTATACTCTCTGCTGAGCTCCTCCTTTTAACTCTAATTAGTTTCTTCATGAATTCCGTTAACCCCATAATCCCCAAACCCATTGGATCAGCCCAAACTTAGGGTCATGATCAGGGTAGAGACTGTGGTTAGGGTTAGGATCCCCAAATTAGGGTTAGGTCTGTGGTTTGGGGACCAAAGTGACGGGGGTTCTGGGTGGAGGACCTGGCCGGGTTAGGGTTAGGGGTTAGGGTTAGGTGAAGGGATCTGATCCCGTCTCCTAAAGGAAACGGGTGGTGCACGCTCCATCCACCCACCCCCATAATCTCGGTCCCGAAAAGGCTGGCGGCTCCGGAAGGGCTGGCGGTCTTGGCGGTGGCGTCCGCCACGCCGGATCTGAGTCCAGCCATCGTCATAGTCTCCCATTCCACTGGGTAAGGTAAGTAAAAAGAAATGAAATGAATTTGTTTTTTAACGAAAATTTTTTCCACGAAATAAGCAATAAAAAATAAAACTTTTTATAAAATAAACAACTTAGGAAGGTGTTTCCTGGCGACGTTTCGACCCTCTCTGGGTCTTCTTCAGGCCTAAAAAGACACAAAAAACTTCTGTGTTCGGTTTGGCTGGAGAGATGTTTACTGCTCGAGGTTCGTGTGAGAAGTGAGCTCCCACTGAGGCTCCTCCTTTTATATCCTCAGTTGAGCTCCTCCTTTTTTGTTCTCAATGTGATTTGTGTATTGGGTTTTATACAAATTGGTGTGTGATCTTGTTTCCCACTAACCGCACAATCCCCCCAAAAAATATATATAATAATTAATAAATAATAAATAAAAATAAAATTAAAATGTATATCAAGCACTATAGAAGTGTTTTTAATCTAATAATGCCCAAATGATATATTTATTGTTCTTAATCTTTTAAATAAGTTATAAATTCCAATAAACTTGTTTTAAGTTAATTTATTATTAGAATGTGATAAGTGTTTCGGGCTTGGGATGAGGTTAATTTAGGGCATAGGATGAGGTTAGGTTTAGGGTATTAGACCAAGATTAGGGTTAGGGGTTAAGGTTAGGATAAGAGTAAATATTAGGGTTAAGGTTAGGGCCTGAGATCAGGGTTAGGGTTAGGATTGGGATTAGGACTAAGATGAGGGTAAAGATTATGGTTAGGGTTAGGGCCTGAGATCAGGGTAAGAGTTAGGTTTAGGGTAAGGAAGGGGGTTAGGATTAGGCAAGAGGAAGGGGTTTTAGGGTAGGGTTAGTGGGTTAGGGTTAGGTATTGGGAACGGGTAAAGTCGAGATTTAGAATAAAAATAGTAGAAAACAAGTGATCACATATTATCTATAATATAAGTTTAATCCAAATGGTTGTTTTGTTCCTAATAGATAAATCCAGTATCGTTCAATTTTATGTCGCTCAACATCAGTCCAATTGACATGTCTTTGAAGTCCAGCCATCCGAACCGATTCCAAACCGTGGATCAAAAAATGTTCAACTAAAGGTGTATCCACTTGTCGTTTTTGTCTAATGTTGGATCTATGCTGATACATACGTGTAGACAATGAATTTTTCGTCTCCCCTACATACTTAAGACCACATTTGGCACAAAATATAACATAAACGCAATTTGTGGATCGGGGGCTAAAGCTTTGTGAAATTTTGATAATTGTTTTCTCCTTGGTCTTTCGTATGAACCGTAGATTACAAAATTGAGCCTCCAGTAATTGGGGCTTTTTTGCTTGCAAAGGTGGTAACTTGGCTTTCACAAGAAGATCTTGCAACTTAGAAGACCACCCAAATGCCATCCAAAAAAAAATATCAGGATTTGGTCCTTTGAGGTCACTGATCCGTTGGTCGTCCTGGGGGACTCTACTTTATCTAGGATCCCTGACCACGGATATCCATCGGTCCAGGTCGAGAGCTTCCCGGGCGCCCAAATCCATCACCTTAAGGGAATTCTTGCTAAACCGGATGCATGTACCGCTACCCAGAAAGTTGTGTTATCGGTAGGCCTGAACAACTGTCTGCGAGAGAATTTGTTGGAAACTATTAAAAAGCAGTTGCAACAATTGGTGGCTGTGACTCGGAAGACATTTCCAAATGCAGACATATATGTGCCGTTGATCCACTGTTCAGACAAGCTCTCCTACAAAACACAGCAGCTGGCAAAACAAACAAACATATTTTTGGTACAGCAGTTCACAACATTAAAAATGGTTCAAAACCAGTTTTTTTTAAGGTGCACGACCGACATCCTGTCCATTGGACCACAAAAACGGCTTCTGACATTTTTAAATATTGGATGAGACAGTTAAACTAAGGGCTGGCAGAATGACAATTCTCACCCCCATGCCTTCGAACATTTTGAACCTGTCCGAAACTTTTGTGTCGAATCAGGATGATTAGGAGAGGGGCCTCTCTTTTATTCTGACACCATTGCAACTGGATAAAAATGGTCTAAAACAAGATTTGTACGAGTATCATAGGCGTCTTAAATTATTGTAGCACTTTGAATTCTCTGTACAGTCTATCTCTCGACCTTTTATAGAACCCTCCAAGTGGGAACCCGAATGGGACCTTGTCCCGGAACCATTGCAACAACTGAGAAGCTGGGACAGGACACAACCTGAAAGGAGTTATGGCTTCAGAAAAGATGTAGACAACTTAACCAGTGAGCAGAGAGGAGCATTGGATAACCTTTTAAAGAAACATGATGTAGTTATTGAGCCTGCGGACAAGGGTTCCAAAATTGTGATATTGGATAAAACACAATATCTCATTGAAGCCAACAGACAGCTACATAATGTGGCTCTTTATGAGCCACTTTCTCGCTCCCTGCAGTCGGAGAGACTCGGGTCTTGGTCCGGGGGATTGTGGAGGATTTGTACAGGAAGAAATACATCTCTTCTAAACAAAGGTTTTATTTGTGTGGTCAAGATCCTCCCCGTCCAAGAAAATTATATCTGCTCCCAAAGATCCATAAGTATCCGAGCACTTGGACGGTTCCGCACACCATTCCCCCTGGCCGGCCGATTGTGTCCGACTGTGGGAGTGAATCATGTAGAGCCGCTGGATATATTGACGTTTTTTTGAATCCCTTGTCCCAGAAGCATGGAAGTTATATCAAAGACACGTATGAGTTTGCGAATGAGATCCGAACCATTGCTGGTCCTCCCGGAGCCATGTTTTTCACTGTTGACCTAGACGCTTTGTATACAAATATAGATACTAAACTTGGCCTGAAGGCAGTTTCACAAGTTTTTGACCGTTATCCAGATTCGCACAGACCAGATGAGGCCCTCCTCCAGCTTTTAGAATTAGGATTGACACGTAATGACTTTGTCTTTGACTCCAAGTTTTATCCTCCAGATACACGGCACGACCATGGGGAAAAGGTTCGCCCCGGCATATGCCAATATCTATATGGCTGACTGGGAACGAACCCTCTTTCCCAAGTACCTTAAAACTCAGTTTTTCCAGCTGAGGTATCTGGATGATATATTTGGAGTTTGGAACCATCCAGAGTTGGATTTTAAATTAAATTATTACATTGACACTTTAAATAGCCATCATGATTCAATAAAAGTGAAGTATAACTTACAAACTTTACAGATTGAGTTTTTATCATAAAAGAAGACCCACAAAAGTGGACATTAGGGACCAGAGTGTTCTTTAAACCCACGGACACACACGCTCTGTTACATAAGAACAGTTTTCATCCTAAACATGCCTTTAGGTTAAATCCCAAATTATAAGGTTCCATAGGATTTGTACTAGGCGGGATGTCGAAAGGGCAACGACAATACTCTTTAGTGCTCTCAAGAAGAGAGGTTATGGTCGCACTTTTCTGAGGTCTATAAAGATGGAAGTCGAGAGAGGCTTCGAGGGCGGAGAGTGGATCACCAGAGTGGAACAGCATAAAAAATTGGTTCCTCTGGTGTCGAACTTCTCCTCGGCGTCCCTCCAACTCAATTCCTGTGTTAAAACAAACTTTAAAAGGCTACAAAGTGTCATGGATCCTCTCTCGGATTTTAGAGTCATTTCTGCTTTTAAAAGGAATACAAATTTAAAGAGATTTGTTGGTTCATGCCTCCCTACCATCTAGTGCACCACAACATAGAAACAGACACTTTAGGGTGATTACATTTGCCTTCAATAGATATACAGCATCGGATGTTCCAGTATGGGAAAGGATCCAGCTGGATTGCAGGAATGTGGTGCATTTGATTGAGTGTAAATTGTGTGGAAAACTGTATGTCAGACAAACACAAAATAAATTATTGTACCGACTACAACAGCACCTTTATCACATCAACAAATCTACCAAAGTGTCTGCACTGTATGATCCTTTCCGGACACATGGGGCAGATGATTTGATTATTGCAGGCCTGGAAGGCCAGCCCCACTGGTCGGCAGCCCAGAGAGTGCGGGCCGGGAGGTTCTGGATTGCCAAATTAAAAACAGGTATTCCTAATGGCCTCAATGAGGTCGTCTGAACTGGGGGACTGCAGACCGGAGACAGGAAGTTGCAGATGGTCAAAATAAATGAGCCCAGTCTACCAACTTGGTATTCTGGGCTACATGATGAGGGCCTTACAGGCTGTTGTGCAATGGTGGATGGAGGGTGACCAGTCTACCAACAATGGTATTCGGGTCCCCGAAAACCCAGTCTTTCACTGTTGTGATATCCTGTTGAAAATGAAGGAGGAAAACCCCATGTGCCTGTGCAATGAAGAGAGTCAGTGGACTCCCCCTTTTTAAAACATCTTTTCTTTCCCAAACCTAGCCGGCCAGTGCCATGGGTGTTGCTACTTTTTCTAAAAACCAAATCGTCTGAGCACACTTAGCTGGGGGCTTTTGTACCAGTTGCGGATGATTAACAACCCTGAACAGCCAAGTGGGTGCTGATTTCCGATTGGGATCAGATGCTGGGAGGCTGGCCAAACCCTTCTTTTGATGAGGATGAGAGACTTATTTACTATATTGGGTGAGATGTGTGTACTTACCACTGACTATTCTCCTCTGAAGAAGCCAAAAATTTGGTGAAACGTTAGGACGTAGTTTTTAATCTCTTGTTGAGATTTTACATGATTTGAATGATAAATTATTTTGCACAAAGAGCTTCGATCTCTTGGTTGACTTTTCCTGTTATCTAATCCTCTCCCAGGCCAATTTCTTTTTTTGAAAAAAAAACAAAACAAAAAAACATTGTGCCTTGACTTGACTTGTCAACACCAAGGCTCGATTAGGTTTTCTTTTTTGATTAGGTTCAAGGGAACCTTGATTCAGCTGTTTGTTCTCCCCTAGCGGATGAATGAACCATTAAGTGTGATGTGCTACAAAAATTTACTGAGTGCCTTAATTTTCCCTTTTGCTTTGCAGTGGGGTTTTTTTTGCATGCAACTCAAATGTGGAGTTTGAAGTTTTCTTTGTCTCCATTTTGGAGCAATCTGTCCTTTTTCTTAGGGGAACTAAACAACTATCTTGTGTCCCGACCTGAAAATTGTTTTTCGAGCACTAGGTGTTTTTACTTGGGGGACTTACATACATCCCTTTTGACAAAATGTACTTAAAGTCAATTCAGAAAAAGGGTTCTTGTTAAAACCGCTTCCCCAATTAGAAAATACGTGTGGGATTAATCTGAAAAACGTAAAGAAAAAAAATACATTCATCAGCATCTCCAACAATTTGCTCTTTTGATCTTGTGCACACATCTTGTGAAAATATTGCTCTTTATCCATCGTTAACTGTCTCATCTATGTTTTCATTTTTTAACTTGTGAAATATGACCTCTACAAAAAGAAGGACATATAAAGGAAACAGGAGGGCTCTGTATGAAAATCGAGCACCTGGTCCTGATCAAAATATGAACACCAATAAATTGGAAAAAAATCTATTTTAAGCTGTTACAGGCCGTGCATCACACTGAAATTGTTGAACAAACACAACGAACTGGTGACTTTCCCATTGGTATGTCACGACATATCACAAAATTGACAGTGTTTATCAAACCCTCTTCTCCAACTGAGGAGACGCATGAAAAAGTAAAACAAAACACACATCAGTAAATGCAAATGAACATGAAAACATTGGAGGAGCATTATGATGGTGTGATTGCCAAAATTCTTCAAAAGCTGCCTCCTTACGAGCCACAAGCATTGCAAAAAGCAAACGCTTATGGTGGGATACGATACAGACAGACATTGACTCAATCATCCATCAAAACACTGACCTCACCCATACAAAAAACTCCTCACTTGGAGACACAGAGGCCAACCATCTTAGAGTCTGAGAGTGGTTTAGAGGATTGGCCAAACTTGGGAGATCCAACATATCCACCTGGGAATGTGCGGTCCTGTCTCACCTTCAGTGGCTTACAATCGGGACTCCCACGCACTAGATTGAGTCGAGGCCCTGCTGCACAATTTTCTTCTGGGGGAGTATGCCCCTGTCCCCTTCTGATCTTTTGCAGATGGAACTACAGCAATGCAAATTTTCGGGTTGGGACACTCAACACAGCAGCAGTTGGTGTCCAATCAACATCTCTTGAGGCCCACCCAACCAAAGCAGTTTAGAACCAGGCCTGAGTGTCAACCTTGACATTGTCTTTAGTCTGCTGTAATTCGCTTATCATAACACACTGTGTTTATTAGAAGCGTTAACTAGAAGGTTAATAAAAGATGAAGCAAGAAGCAACAGTCATGATTAGAAGGTCAATTAACATTGTTTATTTCATTTTCAGGTTGAAAATGTTTCTCGGTACCTCTACTATGTCAACCCTGAGAGACCATCCCTGCAGATTGTCAATAACAGAGAGAAGCTCCGACAGTACCTACCTCTCTTAGGCAACATTGAAAAAAACAAACTCAGCAGGATTACCTCAAGAGCTTGAAAAGGTTGGTAGCAGTTTTTTTTTAATTTTTTATTATGATGTCAACAGTGTAGACAATGAATGTAAATGGTTGTTATTAGATGTACATACTTAAATCCCCGTACTTCCTCTAACAGAGTCCTGCATTTCCACACTGTACAAACCAACCAAGAGTGCATGCACTTTATTGACTTCATTGGTTCTCTGCAGGAAAGTCACCTCCAAGCTAGTGGGCAAAGAGATCACCCAAAAGAGGTCAGTTTAAGTGTTTGTACCCATGTAAATGGATTACACTACAGAACTGGTAGTCTTCTCTCTGCCTGCTGTAATATGATTTGTTAATACAGTTGATGTTTTTTCTCATAGGCATGACACGTTGATTGAAAAACATCAATTAACACCACATGACTGTTGGGCTGTTCTGGAGGCTGCCAAGCAGGACTTTTTGGCAATTATGGGTAAACTGTCTGACGGTTTTTCTGACACCCTGGAGCCTGCCGAGTCAATCTTTGTGGTGTACTATCTCGAGGCCATCATCATCCTGAAAATCCTCCAACGGCCAGGCGTGGTGGAGCACATGGCTGTGAGTGTGACTGTGCTCTTTTGGTCTGTGTCGATAAATTTCTCCTGACAGTTTAGCCATTACATTAACTAATCAATGAGATATCCTCATTTTCTACAGGTCGGTGAGTGGGTTGCCAGGAAAGAAGAATGGCAACATTACATCATTGGGGTAAAGAAGCACAAGACGGCAGCACATCGAGTGGCCGCGTTTGCCCTGTCAGAGGAGGAGGAGCGCGTAAGTTCATCACAGTGAGATCACATTTCCTGTGAGAACCTGTCAGAACGTGTCCAATGGCGGAAATTCATCTTAATTCCCTTTCTCCTCTGCCAACAGTGGTTTGGTACAGACTACAGACTGGTGCGTCCACAGGTCCTTGGATCCAACAGGAAACGAAAGAGGGATGTGGAGGATGAGTGTAATGCAGAGGGCAGGTTCTTTGTCTCCTCCTCAGGGGGGGGCAACTTACAACCCATCAAATGACCGGATGCGGCTGCACTCAAAGTAAGTGAATCATTTTCCATTTGCTGTTCATCGCTGTCTCAGATGAGATGTCTTGATAAATTTCTAACATCCTGTTCAAACTTGCATTTTAGATACAACCTCCCGTCCGTGACCAGCCAGATGGCACGGAGAACATTTGAGGCGGCAGCTCATCGCTTGACAGAAGCCATTGGTGGCCAATTACCTGACCCATTCCAGCGCAACAGCCGAGAAGCATTACCGCATGAAGCAGTGTGATATCATTGTGAAGACCTCTCAGCAGTTGAGCAACATGAGTAAAGTCTCAAGGTGAGCATGTTTTATATGCGCCAACACAATGCAAAAATAATGAAGCACACCATAATCTATATTTAGGCACGCTGAAAGTCTTATGTTTTTCTTATAATCTCATTCATTTATTGTTTCATGTAGTGCTGAGCCTTCTGGGGAAGGTACCAGGCATGAGTCTTCTGAGGAGTGTTCCAGCCATGGTGACCATTACGCTGTCCCATATTCATCACCCATCAAACAGCCAGTGATACGTCTGCCGAGGCTCCCCTCTGACAATGAGAAGGTCAAATTCTTCAAGGCATTTGAAACCCTCCTGCAAACTTACCTTCTTTGGGAATGGGAAAAGGCCAGAAGTGAAACAACGTTGGAATGTGTCTCAAGAATTTCAGCGGAAGCTTCCCACTTATTGGGGGAGGAAGCAGTTGGAAATGCGTGAAGCACATACCCGCTGTGAGTATTTTCTGACCATATTTAACATTATTTTCAAGTAAAAATGATTGCACGATTCAAAGATGTCTATTATTGCATTCATGACTAACAGAACTTTTGTTATTTATTTTGACAGCAAACTTCAGTCGGCGTGAGCCAACAAAAGAGCGACTCGAAGCGTGGATTAAAAGGCAGGGATGGAAGATGACTGCCGGCATCAGCGATGAAGTTCTTAAGAACTGGGCACCATCTGGATCTGAGGACTGTATCACGGACAGCAAACAGATACAGAAATTGGTGCGAACACAGAAGTGGAGAGGACTTCACATGAGTGAATTTGAAGGCAAGTGCAGAGGGATCATTACGACCCGCATATTTGAGGCTGGCGAGGTGCTCTGTGACTAACATGGAACTGTTGTCACATTCAGTGAGGGCCAGAAAATACACCATAGCACCACTGACAGGGAGACTGCATATGTCTTCTTTTTCAAAAATGAAAAAAGGAGAGTCAGTGTGCATTGACGCCCACTCAGACACCTGTGATTGCCACCCTGCGATGCAGACTGATCAATCATTCCAAAAAGAAAGCCAACATCACGCCAAAGTACTGCAGTATGGAAATGGATGGAGAGGAAAGGGGTGGATGAGGAAGTTCTGTTTGACTATGGAGTCAACAAGAAATCTTTTGGTGGAGAGGCCGGAGGGCTCGACTGGCTCCCGTAGCCTGCTGGGCATCGGCCTTCAGACATTCTGGTGTCCACTGGTATCTTGTAGCCCGCATAAACGGAGCACAAGTTATGACGGTCCAACCCAAATAATTCATTGGATAGGTGTCCACTGGTATCTTGTAGCTCTATTGCTATTACTATTACTATTATTACCTCTCTGAAAAGTAGCCTACCCTGCATCTGCCTTCAGACATTCTGTTGCATGTCCCAGACCAGGTGAAATGTAACTGAGTTGTCTTGGCCAGCTCTGCCTCGATCTTCACCTCCAAAGCATTTCACATTCTTAACTGTATACTACTGTCTACACTGCAATGTATGTCTTACATTGTTTATACTGCACCACCTGTCTATATTGTATATATCACATTGCACTTTTTGCTTTTTTGCTCTTCTAGTTAGATTCTAACTGCATCTTCTGCCTATGTACATGTACTCTGCAAAATGACAATACATGTTGTCACTGTACTTTTTGAATATGTCTGTTATTAAAGTGTGTCTATGATAGGAGACAGATCTTTGTATAAGCATCACCACACTTTACTGTGTTTCATGTACTCTGCATCTTTCTAAAAAATGCCAATGGCTGGAATTATTGTAAAGAGCATAGTCTAAGCTTCATTTGGGTTTGTACCATGTTGGAATTGAATCATATATAAAATAACTAAGAGAGGTCAGACACACACTTGACCTGGATGTCACCTCCCACTCCCTAAACTTTAATTCACAACGAAGTAATTTGGGGAATGTCAGCACAGATGCTGACATTATACCATGAAAGAAGGGTGAAATATAGCCTATTATAGCTTGAATCACATCTACAGACTACAAGCATTCCAAACATATATGTATATATCTATCATCATGTTAGGCCCTTAGAACTACCATCTCACAACTCACTCATTTGGGGAATGTCAGCGCATATGCTGACATTGCCCAGATAAGTGAATTGAGATACGCTTTCTTGCCTTTTTAGGAGACATACTATAACTATGTTAAGTATCAACATACTCAGGCTTAATGTTCAAACTAAGGTTGAACCGGTTCATGTCGAGCTGTGTTTTGTATTTTATTGTTCCTCGTGTAATGACAAAAATATAAATGTATCAATTGGCCAGTTGAAAATGTCACTCCTGAGTGGACCAATGTTCTCAAGCAAATTAGATAATTGTGGAGGGCGCTGCCTAGTGAGTGACTTGGAGCGGGTGAGGGGTGTGTGGCGTGTGCCAATGACACCTGGGCAGGAGTGTGACAACATTTGCATTACAGTATCAGGGGGAGTGGTTAACAATTCCTGCTCCAGCCAAAGGACCAATCACTTCCCAAATAGCTGGTCAGAAATGAATATATTCTGGGCTCCTCACCGACATTTCACAGGAGTTTTTAGGAACCTGTCATGATCTCCCCCTCCTTCTCTATTCCTGCCTGCTCTCCTGCACCTCCCTCCTCCTGCCGGCCACTCCCTCCTCATCAGCTCAACTCTACTCACCTGTTCACCGCAGCTGCAGCAGAGCACTCATCAGTCCGGTATATATACTTCTCTCCACCATGCACTCATCGCCAGATTGTTCTATGTCATCCGTACTAGTCTCTCCAGCATTTCCCGGATGGTTTCCCCGGTATCGACCCCGCCTGCCCCCGACCTGTCTGCTCTGTCTCTGCCCCGGTGTTCGACCCAGCCTTCCGCCCCCGACAACGGACTCTGCCTGCTCCCCTGCCTGTGGTACCGTCACCTGCCGGCTCCCACGGCGTGTCCTCCCCGGGCACTCCGTTCTCTCCCACGAACCAAGTTTGTTCCACGGTGTTTGCCTTGAACTCTCCGCCTGCCTAAGTGTGCTGCATTTGGGTCCCCTTCCGACCCATTGCAGAACCTGGAGGTGCTTCCCCTTGCAACAACATATTTTCTGCAAGATGAGGTAAGTTACACATGGTAAATAATTTTTCTTCTCTTAAAGTATTTAATGTAATTAAAACTTTGACAATTCAAGTTAGAAATGTATACAATACTAATTTACAATGTGTAAAAAAATTGGTAGCCATAGGCTCATAGAACTTCCAGTCACCGGTTATTCTACAAGTGCTGATATTAAAGTGTCTACCATGTTTTCATTTTCTTCAGAAAAGTCAAGTCATCTGTCCATCTTCTGCATCGTAAACAAGAAGTAACATTCATCAGGAGATTGACACTCCAAGAGAAAGGTATGTTATTATCACAATATATTTTGAATATAAACTTCAAACAAAGGGGGATATCTTTGGTACATCAAACTAAGGGGGGTTTGAAGTTTTCAGTAACTTTGCAGCTAGTTTATTTCAGAACAAGCTCATTTGTTGACAAATCATGTTTTTACGAAAGATAAATGATAACTATTATGCAACTTCTGAATGATAAGTAAAACACAGGAACAGTGGAGTTCAAAAGCTGTAGACTGAGAAATAAAACTAAAACTGTATGTTACTTTCTTTTCTATCAGCATCCTGCAAAGTGTGGATTGTTGGAGATAGCTATGTACGACGTGGTGAAAGGAGAGCAAGGGAGACCAATCTTGGAATGTCTGCACGTGTCCAGTGGTTTGGCAAGGGAGCCCAGTGTTGGAATGACCTACTACCCCATTTCCGCCAATGCCTTGAAGGAAGAACTGCTCCGGAAGTGCTTGTGATCCACTGTGGGGGCAATGATCTTGGACATTTCAAAAGCGTGCTGCTTCTTAAGGCAATGAAGAGAGACCAGCATGACCTCCACCAGCAGTTTCCAGAAATGAAGATACTGCTGTCATCATCAATCAGAGGCTCCGTTGGAGGTAGACACCGACTCCCAGCAAAGATGGACAAAGCAAGAAAGTTCATCGACAGTGTGATGGCAACCTTTATTTTGTCTGTTAATGGGAGGACTCTACACCATCCACAAATTGTGTTTGATCATCCTCAGCTCTTCCTTCGTGACAAGGTTCATTTAACTCCTTGGGGAAATGATCTATTTTTACATGTGATAGCCCAGGGCTTGAAAGACTCTGTCCTCTAAAGTTGGTGCTACCATGATCTGTAAAGTTGGTGCAACCAGACTAATGTAATCACTGACACTGATGGTGATGTCCCTTTTGAGCATTTTAAAACTACAATAAATGTTCATAAAAACAATTTTTAAAGCTCTCTTGCAATTTTATTGTTACATTAAACACTTTACAATGAAAACCTTGAACATGAGTCCAATTCGTAGAAAATAATATCTTTTTTGTGCGTCTGAGAAGTGAGTAACTTGAAACAGTGTGAATCTGTGCCAGACCTTAACTGTCTGCAGTATGGGGGAGGGTTACCTGTAGCTGATGATGGCCATTAAGCCTATCCACACAAAATGGAAGGAGGTACAGTGGATGAGATACAATGGATAATGTGCCTTCAACATCAAGAATGATAACTATAATGACAAATATATATTTTTCAAATCAAAATATATCTGCAGTTCAAACTCTATATAGTAAAGTTAATGTATGTGTATATAAGCTCTTCACTACAATAAGATCAGGGGTACACAATGATGAGATGTCTTCTATTTAGCCTACTTCTCAAATATTGATAAAATATTCTTAATTCATCCTAAGTAACCAAACCCCGTCTCTGTAAATTTGTCACTGCTTCTAACTTTGCAGGTGATTTGAAACCTTTGCCTCTAAATGCATCATTGCTAGTTTGCCTGCTGTTTTATGAATAATCTCGGTTCTATTTGGATAGTTCAGCACCATAGAGTACAATAATGTTTTCTTTATAAGGTGCCATTGGTATAGGTGTGATGAACAGTGCATCCCTGTTTTGTGTATTCAGACAATGAGAGAAATGAAGGATGCCGGCTTTGGACAGATTACTGCAAATTGACTAAACTTTCACTCCACACTAGTTTCTACAAGTTCAGGGTTGAACTTTGTATCTATCTGATTATCCTGTCAAGAAAAATCCATGCAACTGAAAACACACCTAGCAGTTAGCCCTGTTATAATGGTAATTAAGCTAGATGCTGTGATGGGCCGACACGCCAAGTAAAACCGACTCAATTCAAGCTGCATATTATGTCTATGGAAAAGAGGCTTATGTGTAAAATGTAGTATTGAACATTGAGCCCTGACAGATGTCCCCACTTTGATTTTGCATAATGACTGAAGTCCCCTGTTTGTTTGGAAAAATGATATTGCGACATCACACTGCTCCATTAGTACAGAAAAATACTGTAGTCTGTGGTATGTGACAACGTTTTGCTTTCAAAAAGAATGTTCTGTCTCTGCAAAGACAAATACATTGCCAGAGAACCTTTGGTGAATTGATTACTTGCAGGAATCTAGAGGTGAAGTCCTGCCTATTTTTTTCAAACTCAATGTACAATGGCATGATGTCTGACTGAGAACCATGGCTGTGTCCCCGCGGTGACTTCCGGACTCTGGGGATGGGCCAGGGTCGGGGCAAATTCAAAGCAAGGGCCCCCAGACAGACAGTACCCTCCACTGGGCAAGACCCAGGGTTCGACTCCTTCCTGCATCACTTGCTTGAAAACTAAACTGAACTGAACTGCAACTAAGGTCCCACTACAGTCACAGTAGTTCCATCGCTGATGGAAACAACAACACATGGAGGTCCAGTCCAACCTGTGTGACAAAGTAAGAACAAAGGCTGTCCTCCTGCCGTGGACAAGGGTTCAACTCCCAACAAGTCCACTTGAATGTCCTCCCCGCTCCCTCCCCTTTTAGAGAACGAAAACGGCATTGAGAAAACAAACCCCTGGTCGTCGGCCAGCTCAGTGAATCCTTCCTTCAGCACTGCTTCATTAAGAGTACAGCAGAAGGAGGGAGAATGGGAAACACGGGTTCGAATGAGACACCTCTGACACTGCATCAGTCACAGTCGTGCCAGAGAAGGAGAGACAGGCTTCTTCGCTCTGTCAATTGATCAGATGGCAATATCAATAAAGCATGAAAGTGCCCTACGAATTTTTTTTACAGAAAAAGCACAACCTTGACAAGGCGAACAAAAGACATGACCTGGGCGTCGGCTAGCTCAGTGAATAGCGCCGGCGTGGACCCGGGTTCGAATCCTTCCTGAAAAACTTGCTTCATTAAGTGTAAAGCAGAAGGAGAGAGGAGGATGGAAAACCCGGGTTTGGGAGGAAAGCAACCCAGCTTTGAATCCCTCTGACACTGCTTCAGTCACAGTCGTGCCAGAGAAGGAGAGACAGACTTCTTCGCTCTATCATTTGAAATAAGAACAGAGCAAACCGTGAAATGCAAGATTATTGGGCGTCGGATAACTCAGTGAATAGCGCCGGCGCCCCCGCTGCCGTGGACCCGGACTCGAGTCACTGTTTCTCTCGTTTCCGGTCCTAAAGCTAAACTACTCGTGTCCACCTTCATGTTTACCAACCGAGCATCCTATTCAATCTTTTTCATCTGACTCTGGGCAAAGAAAACCAATCATAGGATTTCACAAAATGTTACCCGGGTTTGAGCGAGACCCGGGTTCGGGAGCATCTGAAGATCCCAGAATTCCCTCTGACACAGCATGTGACAGCACCATACCAGATGGCAATATCAATAAAGCATGAAAGTGGCCTACAAATTGTTTTTACAGAAAAAGCACAACCTAGACAAGGCCAACAAAGATATGACCTGGGCATCGGCTGGCTCATTGAATAGCGCCGGCGTGGACCCGGGTTTGACTCCTTCCTGCAACACTTGCTTCATTAAGTGTAAAAAAGAGAAAGAGAGAGGGAGGAAACTGCTTCAGTCACAGTCGTGCCAGAGAAGGAGAGACAGACTTCTTCGCTCTGTCAAATGAAATTAGAACGGAGCAATCCGTGACATGCAAGAATATTGAGCGTCAGATAGCTCAGTGTATAGCGACGGCGCCTCATCCCTGCCGTCGATTCAAACTCAGACAGACAGGTCTACCACTCCACTGCTTCATCAAGTGTACAGCAGGAGGGAGAATGGGAAACACGGGTCGCGAAAGAGAGAGAGAGAAAAGTAACCCGACTTCGAATCCCTCTGACACTGCTTCAGTCACAGTCGTGCCAGAGAAGGAAAGAGCGAGATCCCAGAAATCGGGAACAGCATGTGACAGCACCAAAGCTCTGACACTGCTTCGCAGAGATCGTCCGACAGATGAACTATGCCTCGACACCAAAAGGCGACGACCAGTGCTGGGGCCAATGCTATACAAGACAATTCATCAGTAGCTGCCCGTGCTGTTTAGAAGTCATCTTTAACACCCGATAGCAGAAGCCTTTCCTCCTCTTCACCCTCCTCGCCGTGATAAAAATGAGACGAGACGCAACGTAAATGCTGGTCATGTGACGATAACGTTAATTAAATATATAATGCATTATTGTAAACGAATAAAAACGTGACTAAATGTGGTTTACAAAATAAAAAATATGCTAAAATGTCTCTTCATTTTCGTTGACCAAAACAAGACGTAATGTTATAACGTTATTTCGTCTTGTTAATCGCGACGTCACTTATCCGAAATCGCTCATCTGGGGGGACATAATGCGGTCCCGTGGACGGGGGCTCCGTCACAGGAGCTTGGCCCCGACCCCGGTGCACTCCCCAAGTCGTAAAATCATCCGGGGGACACAGCCACGGCTCTCATTCACACATTTTTATCCAAAATCCCTCATCTGAATTCGGCTACACAGGGGGACATGATGCGGTCCCGGGGACGGGGGCTCCGTCACAGGAACATGGAGACACCTTCCCCGGCTCAGCCCCGACCCTGGTGCACCCCCCAAGTAAATCCCTCATCTGAATTTGGCTACACTGAATTCAGATGAAGATCGAGGCAGAGCTGGCCAAGACAATTCAGTTACATTTCACCAGGTCTGGGACATGCAACAGAATGTCTGAAGGCTGATGCCTGGCAGACTACGGGAGTCCTCCTCACAAGAAGTCGTTGGCTACCAGTTTTACCGGCCCATGCCTGCTTTGCAACACATTCTTCGAGCCGGTTATGTGTTGGCTGACGCCAAGGGAAGTTTCCTTTAAAAAAAAAAAAAGGTGTGTTAGTCATGAAGACGATAATTTACAACTTTGAATCATAATGTTAAATATGGAAAGAAAATACTCACAGTGGACACATTCTTGTCGCAGTTTCAACTGCCTCTTCTCCCAACGCTCATAAAACTTTCGCCAACAAGACACACCCTTTAGAAGTTCCCGTTTTGGTTTTGGCCCATCAATTGTCACGGGATATTTCGTATAAGTAGGATTTGAAATGACGCCTGAATTTCCTTTTCCGATTCTGACGAAGATCTGACAGCAGTAGCAGAACCGGCAGTGCTACAGGTACTACGGCTGGTACTCTCCCCAGAAGACTCAAAGCTGGTACCCTCCCCAGAAGGTTCCGGGATGGCATCCTCCCCAGAAGAATCAGAACTACAAATATAAGAAAAAGATTATAAGTCATTTGCCTAAATATAGATGATGGTGTGCTTGACTGTGTTTGTATTAATTGTGCAAAAAATGCTCACCTTGAGACACCACCCATGTCCTTCATAATCTCAGCAGCCGTCACAGCATGTCCACTCGTCTTAACGCGGTAATGCTTCTCCGCTGTTGCGCTGGAATGGGTCAGGTAATCGGCCACCATTGATTTTTCAGAATCTGTCAGGCTCTTAGCTGCCGTCTCAAAGACTCTGCGTGCCATCTGGCTGGTCACTGACGGGAGGTTGTGCCTTGTGTGCAACCGGTGCAGGTCCTTGGAGGCACTGTGGATCTGCCTCCCTGCAGTGGAAAGGAAGAATCTTTCTTCTCCATCCATCTCGTCCTCCACATCCCTCTTGCGTTTCCTGGTGGGTCTCAGGAGCTGTGGCCGCACCAGTCTGTAGTACACATCCAACCACTGTTGGCAGAGGAGAAAAGGGAATTGAGATTACTTTCTGCTTTAACAGAAATTATGTTCTGACAGGTTCTGACAGGAAATGTGATGAACTTACATGCTCCTCCTCCTCTGACAGGGTAAACACGGCCACTTGCTGTGCTGCTGTCTTGTGCTCCTTTACCCCAATTATGGAATGTGAATCACATTTTCTCCTGGAAAGCCACTCCCTGACCTGTAAAAAATGAGGATATCACATTAATTATTAGAGTTAATGACTAATATATCAGGGGGAAATTTACCACTGCAGACCAACATAACACAGAAACACTCACAGTCATGTGCTCCACCACGCCCGGTCGTTGGAGGTTGTAGATGTACTACAGCCTCGAGGTAGTACACCACAAATATGTTCTGGACAGACTCCAGGGTGTCAGAACTACTGTCAGACAGTTTACCTATAACTGCCAAGAATTCCTTCTTGGCAGCCTCCAGTACAACCAAGCAGTTTTTTGTTGACAACACGTCAATCAACATGCTGTGCCTACGAGAAAAAAATATCAAATTTATTAACAAATCATATTACAGCAGGCAGAGAGAGGACTACCAGTTCTTCACCATTTATATGGGTACAAACCTCTTTTGGGTGATCTCTTTCTTTGAGTGCTTGGCAAGGATGTGCTGCAAAGAATCATTGAAGGCAATGAAGTGCTGGCACTCTTTATGGAGTGGCAAATCCTCATTTCTCAGGTTGGTTTGGACAGTGAGGAAAACCGAGAATCTGTCAGAGGAAGTAAGAGGATTTAAGTATGTGCATGTACTAACAACCGCTCATGCTGCTGAGTAAGGTTCAGAAAACAAAATACAGAAGCTTGGCTGAAAGGGTACTTTACTAACAAGTTACTACACTGTTGACATCATAATAAAAAACTGCTACCAACCGTTTCAAGCTCTTGAGGTAGTTCTGCTGTGTTCTCTTTTTCATTTTTGCCTCAGAGAGGTCACCGAGGTACTGTCCGATATTCTCTCTGTCATTGACAAACTGCAGGGATGGTGCCTGTAGAGATACCAAGCAACATTTTCATACTGAAAATAAAAGAGATCATGTTAAATTACCTTCTAGTCATAACTGTTTTATTTCAGACATGACCTCTCAGGAATTCTGTGAACTCTGATTGAACAAGAAGTATTGCAGAAGCCACCAACCTTTGGATTGGATTTGCATCTGCCATAATTTAATAACTGCATAACTAAAAGCCCTGCCATTCTTCAGGAGGTCCACAACGTCCAACTTGGCCTTTTCAACCACGGCTTCGATGGCTGCTTCAGTCCTGTTCTTCAAGCATGCCCTCCGCAGATGGCATGACAGGGTCTCTTGTGTTTTAAGACAAAATGGGCAAAGCAGATAATGCCTGTATGTAGGTTTCCTGGAAAAAGAAAAAAAAGGCATTAAGGATAATGTGGTTAATATAGGAATAATAATAGGTTAATTAATAATAGGTTGAATAAATAAGGTGCATGTAATGTACAAACTAAAAAAGACACAATTGGTCTAACTCAAAAGCTAGGGTTAGGGTTAGCCCGCACTTTGCTGCGTGACGATGGTTTGGTTCCTCCCAGAGCCAATGTGGCCCCGGACTCCCGGGCAGCCGGTCGTGGGCTGAGCCGACGGCCTCCGACGGCCCGGCCCGGGCTGCGGTGCTCCGTGACTGGGCGTGCGGCGATGGCCGGAGCTCGTACTTTGCCGGTTTTCTTTTTCTCTCTCCCCGGACTCCCGGGCAGCGGGTCGTGGGCCGAGCCGATGGCCCCTGGGGGGGCCTCCCGTGAGCTCCGGGGGGCGGCCAAATATACATCATCAGATACATCATTTGCCTAAATATAGATTATGGCGTGCTTGATTGTGTTTGTATTAATTGTGCAAAAAATGCTCACCTAACTAATTGGAAATAATTAAATTATTGACTTAGTCTCTGGAGCCGTATCTTTTGACTTTCATTCACAACTCACTCATTTGGGGAATGTAAGTGCAGATGCTGACATTACCCAAATAAGTGAGATATATTCCTACATTTTACTATATACACATAAATGACATTAGAAATTAGCTGTTTTCTAGGTCATGAACAGCTTACTCACGAGTGGTGTGGAGGAGGCGGAGGTGCTGATGGTGGTGCTGATGGTGGTGCTGATGGTGGGGTGATGGTGGTGGTGATGGGGGATGATGATGGTGGTGGTGGTTCCATTCTGCCATGTATGAAAGAAGGGTGGACTATAGCTCATTATAGCTTAAATCACATCTACAGACTGATCTAAAGCTGATTTCACCCTCCTGCTGTACACTTGATGAAGCAGTGGAGGTGTAGACCTGTCTGTCTGTCTGAGGTTTCTTAGTGTCCTTTATTTTCATGTTCAGCCGTGAGCCTTCATTTGAACAGAAACACTTTCCTCTCCTTCATATCCTCCATACGAAAACACCGGAAGAGCTACAGGACAAAGAAATGACAAAAATTAGCTCTTACAAACATACACACACCTTTTGAATGACACTTTAACCAAACATTTAAATAGAAATGTGCAGGCATATCCAAAAAATAGAGAGCTAGCTTAAACCACGATGTAGAACTTGACATCAGCATGGCTATATGAAGAGTTAAATCAAACACTTCTTCACAGAACATGAATAAAACAACATAAATCACAAAATACCTTGTTCCCGTTCCAGCTAGGCGCTTATTTGTGTGAAAGAATAACACAATATCGTCCTATAAATCCCGTTTTCACACTTTTCCTTTTCGGACTTCTCCCTCGTTCAAGTTACCCACTCTCAGGGAACAGTTTCCTGCCTTGCCAGGAAATGGCCCTACAAAATAAAGGCATGTTTAACAAAATCAAGCATATCCAAAGTAAACGTATTTGAGTCGTTTAAGAGTCATTTACACTCCCACCAATCATGAGTAAATAATGGGACACAGATGACATTAGGTACAAAGGATTCAAATGACCTCGACCTTACTTGTAAAGAACAAAAAATACCTCATGTGAAGTGCAAACCTTATAACTGTAAGTTTTAAACTGTAGAGTGAGTGGAAAGGTCTACTCAGCTTCCAGTAGCAGAACGAGCTTCTGAACTGGCCGCTCAACTTCAGACATCTAATGGAGACGCTCCCCATCTTCCCAAGATCCCGGTCACCAAGGCAGACCGTAACCTTCCTTACAAGTCCATCTTCGGCAATCGTGGTTTGTGAACCTCTACCCAGCCTCCACTGATTTCTGTGGGCCTCATCTCCTTTCATCATGACTATATTGTGATTTATTGGAAAGAGCTTTATTTTGGTGTGTACCATGTTGGAATTAAAGCATATATAAAATAACTAACAGAGGTCAGACACACACGTGACCTGGATGTCACCTCCCACCCCTTAAACTTGAATAATAAACTTAATTAATTGAACTATTAAGTTCCTATGCTGGAGTCAGTGTTATGCTTGGGGTGAAGAGAGTGGTGAGGGTGTAGACAGATGTATTTTAAATTAATTTATTAAACAAAACAAAAAATGAATGGTATTACACTGAACAATTAAAATAATTAACAAAAAAACAATAAACATTTGTATGCAATGAAAACAATTACATATTAAATTATAAACAACAAAAAAACTAAATACACTCCTTAAAAATTACTCTAAAATTACAGTGTCATCCCCTGAAGAGGTCTCTTCAAATATGGGTGGAAGAGATGGAGTAAATTTCCTCCATCTCTTCCACCCAGTCCCCCTTTTCCTGTTGTTTTGCTTTTTCTTCTTCTTCTTCTTCTTTCTCCTGCACCGTAAATATATATGTAACTACATTCCTACATTTTACTATACACACATACAAATTACATTAGAAATTAGCTTTTTTTCTAGATCACGAACAGCTTACTTACGAGTGGTGAGGAGGTGGCGGAGGTGGTGATGGTGGGCCGATGGTGGTGGTGATGGGGGATGATGGTGGTGGTGGTGGTTCCATTCTGCCATTTATGAAAGAAGGGTGGAATATAGCTTATTATAGCTTAAATCACATCTACAGACTGATTTATTTAATTATATACACGGGGCTCGTGGCAGGCTCCAGAAACGAGGGCCCAGGGCCGCCGCGAACGGTGTCCGACGGTATGGGACACTTCAAAGGTAGGTTCCCTTGACCTGGATGTCACCTAACCCCCCCCAACCGCGGGATACCCAGGAGAGGGCAAAAAAGTGGACTTAGAAAAATAACAGCAAAAATCTAATCTCCAGGGAATGAATCCAAAGACTACGTCCCTTGGTTGAACATGGGTAGCCACAAAAGCAAAATGCCGATGTTTTGGTGTGTACCATGTTGGAATTAAGTCATATATAAAATAAGTAACAGAGGTCAGACCCACACTTGAACTGGATGTCACCTCCCACCTCCTAAACTTTCATTCACAACTCCCTCATTTGGGGAATGTAAGCGGAGATGCTGACATTCCCCAGATAAGTGAGATACATTCCTACATTTTACTATATACACATACAAATTACATTAGAAATTAGCTTTTTTTCTAGGTCATGAACAGCTTACTTACGAGTGGTGAGGAGGAGGCGGAGGTGGTGATGGTGGGGTGATGGTGGTGGTGATAGGGGATGATCGTGGTGGTGGTGGTTCCATTCTGCCATGTATGAAAGAAGGGTGGAATATAGCTTATTATAGCTTAAATCACATCTACAGACTACAAGCATTCCAAACATATATGTTTATATCTATCATCATGTTAGACCCTTAAAACTACCAACTCACAACTCACTCATGTAAGGGGAATGTAAGTGCAGATGCTGAAATTCCCCAGATAAGTGAGCTAAGTATTTAATTACAATACCCCCCTGCCTGATTCAAAGCAAGGGCCCCCAGACAGACAGTACCCTCCACTGGACAAGACCCAGGGTTCGACTCCTTCCTCCAACACTTGCTTCATTAAGTGTAAAGCAGAAGGATAGAGGAGGATGGAAAACCCGGTAAGCAGATAAGCTTTGTGAAAGGCTGGGGCCAATATAGAAAGATTAACACAAGCGAACCCAATATTGGGCAAAATACTGCATACAGCAGTGGGACTGCATTTCAGCACCTTATAAACACCAGTATGACTGCATTTCAGCACCAGATGTGTACTAATTTTTATTTTGTTATTTTTTTATTTTTTTATTTATTTTTAATTATTATTTTTTGATTTTATTTATTATATATTTTTTTTATTTTTTCATTAATTTCTTTAGGATATATGGCCAGGGCGCCTTTATCGCTACTAACACCAGGGTGACTGCATTTCAGCACCAGATGGGGTTTTATTTGGTAGGTACAGAGCCAGGGGCCTCTTTTGCTATTAACACCAGTGACTGCATTTCAGCACCAGACAGTATAAATACATAACCACAGCATCTATTACTACAAACACCAGTGTGACTGCATTTCAGCACCAGACGTGTATATGGGCCACAGAGCCCTTATTATCGGACCCAAAATAGGGCCGAATACTGCAAACAGCAGTGTGACCACTTTAGCACCAGACATGCATTTATGATTAAAGGACCTTACTGTCGGACCCAATATCGGGCCGAATACTGCAAACAGCAGTGTGACTGCATTTCAGCACCTTACAAACACCAGAGTGACTGCATTTCAGCACCAGACGTGTATATGTGGCCACAGAGCCCTTATTGTCGGACCCAAAATAGGGCCGAATACTGCAAACAGCAGTGTGACTGCATTTCAGCACCAGACGTGTATATGTGGCCACAGAGCCCTTATTGTCGGACCCAAAATAGGGCCGAATACTGCAAACAGCAGTGTGACTGCATTTCAGCACCTTACAAACACCAGAGTGACTGCATTTCAGCACCAGACGTGTATATGTGGCCACAGAGCCCTTATTGTCGGACCCAAAACAGGGCCGAATACTGCAAACAGCAGTGTGACCACTTCAGCACCAGACATGCATTTATGATTAAAGGACCTTACTGTCGGACCCAATATCGGGCCGAATACTGCAAACAGCAGTGTGACTGCATTTCAGCACCTTACAAAACACCAGTGTGACTGCATTTCAGCACCAGACGTGTGTATATATGGCCACAGAGCCCTTACTGTCGGACCCAATATCGGGCCGAATACTGCAAACAGCAGTGTGACTGCATTTCAGCACCTTACAAAACACCAGTGTGACTGCATCTCAACACCAGACGTGGACTTTTCAATAGAGCCTAGAGGCTCAGGGCTGAAAGAATCTGGATCTCCAAATTAGACACCAGACATCCGAAAGGCCTCAATGAGGTGTAGATGCCTTTTGGAGATCGTTTTTGATGGACAGTGCATCTAACAGCTATGCTGTTTAAATCTTTTTAACCCCTAACCCCCTAACCCTAACCCTAACCCCCACCCCCTAACCCCCTAACCCCCTAACCCTAACCCCCTAACCCTAACCCTAACCTCTTAACCCCTACCTAAACTTAACCCTAAACCTAACCATTATATGTGGCTTGTTCTTAGCCCTATCCATATTTTAGCCCTAACCCTAACCCCCTAATCCTAACCCTAACTACTTAATTTTATCTAAATCTAACCCTAATTTAGTAATTTTGTTGTTATGCAAATTACATCTGTTAAAAATAAAAAAATGAAAAATTTGGACAATTGATATATTACATTTACAATTAAAAAGTTAAAATTTTCATATTTTTAGGGTTTAAAATTATTAAATTAAGAGTTATAATTTATTACAGTACTGATTTCTATGTAAAATAATTGGAATAAAAAAAATAATTTATTTTATTTAAGAGTTAGAACATTTAATTTAATTACATATTTTGTAGTTAAAACAATTTGTAGATTAAAGATTTAGAGATTAGAAGATAAACATTTGGATAATAGATACATTAAAACAATTTTTTATAAGTCATAATTATTTCATTAGTTTTAGGGTTTTAAAATTAATTACTTAAGGGTTAAAATTTATCAAAGTAGTAATTCATATGTTTAACAATTAAAATAAAATTGTTTAAGTAGTTTTAATTTATTAAAGAGTTTAAAACAATTGATTTTATTCATTGAATTAAATGCTTTCATTAAAAACCTATTGGCATTTATGGGGTTAAAGGGATTTTATTTTACATTTGGTATTGGTCAAACTAAAAAACTGGGTGACACCAATTTACTCCATACAGGGGAGGGTGTTAATAGCAGCGCACGCTGCAGCCTGCTCACTTGGAGCGGAGCAACAGCAGAGGCAACACACAGAGGGTGAGCTCGTTAGCCGCTACTAGCTTGTTAGCCGTTATTACTTTGTTTTAGCTACCTTTTTTTGATTGATTAGACTTTTGTCTACCGTTTGCTGAAGTGCCCAGCCTGAAGAAGACACGGAAGTGTCGAAACGTCGCACAGGGGCACTTTTTTTCGTTGATTAACAGGGAGTTTTGTTTTTTTTTTGTTGTTTTTTTATTCTTGTATTTTATTAAGGGGTTAAGCTTCCTTTTATTTATTAAAACCTTATTTGGTAAGGTCTCTTTGATTTTTTTATTATTAAAGAGATAGAAACATTGAAAAATAAAAGATACGAAAAAAACTTTTTTTCACTTTTTTTATTATGGCTATGTTTTCCACTGCCAACGAGGGGGCAGCAGGTCCGTTACGGAAGACGGGGTCGCTTCCGTGACCAGACCATTCACCAGCGACCCCAACCGCAAAACCGGGACGGCTCTTCTGGGGACCGGGGAGGAAGAGGGACCAGGGGGAAGGACCGTGCATTTCCTGGGCCTCCATGGGGAGGACCAGGCCATTACCCTCGTCCTAACCCTGATCTCAGGCCCTAACCTTAACCCTAATATTTACTCTTATCCTAACCTTAACCCCTAACCCTAATCTTGGTCTAATACCCTAAACCTAACCTCATCCTATACCCTAAATTAACCTCATCCCAAGCCCGAAACACTTATCACATTCTAATAATAAATTAACTTAAAACAAGTTTATTGGAATTTATAACTTATTTAAAAGATTAAGAACAATAAATATATCATTTGGGCATTATAAGATTAAAAACACTTCTATAGTGCTTGATATACATTTTAATTTTATTTTTATTTATTATTTATTAATTATTATATATATTTTTTGGGGGGATTGTGCGGTTAGTGGGAAACAAGATCACACACCAATTTGTATAAAACCCAATACACAAATCACATAGAGAACAAAAAAGGAGGAGCTCAACTGAGGATATAAAAGGAGGAGCCTCAGTGGGAGCTCACTTCTCACACGAACCTCGAGCAGTAAACATCTCTCCAGCCAGACCGAACATAGAAGTTTTTTGTGTGTCTTTTTAGGCCTGAAGAAGACCCAGAGAGGGTCGAAACGTCGCCAGGACACACCTTCCTTAGTTGTTTGTTTATAAAATATATATATTATTTTTTTATTTCGTAAAAAAATTTTTTCGTAAAAAAACGAATTCATTTTATTTCAATTAGACTTACCTTTCTTTATACTTACCTTACCCAGTGGAGCCAGGAAACACCTTCCTAAGTTGTTTATTTTATAAAAAGTTTTATTTTTTATTGCTTTTTTCGTGGAAAATTTTTTCGTTAAAAAACAAATTCATTTCATTTCTTTTTACTTAGCTTACCCAGTGGAATGGGAGACTATGACGATGGCTGGACTCAGGTCCGGCGCGGCGGACACCACCGCCGAGACCACCAGCCGTTCCGGGACCGCCAGCCCTTCCGGAGCCGCCAGCCTTTTCGGGACCGAGATTATGGGGGTGGGTGGATGGAGCGTGCACCACCCGTTTCCTTTAGGAGACGGGATCAGATCCCTTCACCTAACCCTAACCCCTAACCCTAACCCTAACCCTCCACCCAGAACCCCCGTCACTTTGGTCCCCAAACCACAGACCTAACCTTAATTTGGGGATCCTAACCCTAACCACAGTCTCTACCCTGATCATGACCCTAAGTTTGGGCTGATCCAATGGGTTTGGGGATTATGGGGTTAACGGAATTCATGAAGAAACTAATTAGAGTTAAAAGGAGGAGCTCAGCAGAGAGTATAAAGGGAGGAGCCCCAGTTAGGGAGCCCATTTGACAAACGCACATCGAGCTGACAGGATCGCTCACGCTGTACTTTAATCCCATGAATTTACTCGGAATACTATGAAATTAATGTGTCCCGCTGGCCTGATGAAGACCAAGTCGGTCGAAACGTTGCCAAAGAGCCGGACACCAATTCTTTTTAAAATAATTTCATTTTCGTAAGGCACAGTCTTGCCTACTTTTCGTAAAGTACAATAATACTTACCTCTATTTGAATGCAATTTGCTCCGCCCTGGGACCAGAGTGATGGGACTGGGTGGGTGGAGAGTGCCATTCCCGTCTCCTCCGGGAGATGGGCTCAGTCCCCTTAACCTAACCCTAACCCTAACCCTACGGTGCCCCTGAGAGGAACTAGCCGCGGGGAGGTCGCAGCGGGCCGAGGCTGGGGATCGTGGATTATAGCGGAGGTGTGGTGCGCCCGTAGATATTACTCTCCATTTGTGGCTTTTTTGGCCAAGATACGATGCCGTCCACTTCGTGGACTTTAGAGTGGGATTTTCCCTATTTTTAAACACCATTCATTTTGAATTGCAAGTGGTCACGTTCCCGCAGAGTGCACCAAAGTCCCAGAAACGCGGAACCACCGTGGGTACGCTCCAAAACGAGCGTACGTCGACATATTTCAGCCCCGTAAACCCACGGGCGCCAGAAAAGAAGTTTGCTCAGATTATGAGATTTCCCATCAGAGGGTGTTGCGCTCAGTGTGTCTCACCCCCTTCTGAGGAGAAAAAGGCAAGAGTGGGTTAAATTTTTTTCCACAGCACCCAGAGCCACCAAAGTTTAGGTGCCTTATCTGTGGTCACAGCAGGGCACCTGGTTGAATTTTGGGGGTTCTGACCCTCTGGGAAGACCCCCAAACAGCTCAGAGTGTTTTTGTGGATTCCAACGGGAAGGTATTGCCATCGGACAACGACTTGGAAATCTTCCCTTTCGCCCCTCCCTCGACCCGACGGACGGTCGCTGGGGACAGTGCTCGGTACTTTATTGATCAGGGGCTCAGTGTGCATCGGGAAAAGCGCCTTTGATGGACGTTTGAGGTCCCCACAGCCTGTGAGGCCAAAAGAGCAACCACACTCTTTTTTCCCACTCAAAGGTATTGCCATCGGACAACGACTTGGAAATCTTCCCTTTCGCCCCTCCCTCGACCCGACGGACGGTCGCTGGGGACAGTGCTCGGTACTTTATTGATCAGGGGCTCAGTGTGCATCGGGAAAAGCGCCTTTGATGGACGTTTGAGGTCCCCACAGCCTGTGAGGCCAAAAGAGCAACCACACTCTGGTGGACGATGCCCACTTCAAATACCTTAGAGCTGAGGTCAGGGTATTCCAATTGGACAATGGCAAGGTATTGCTATTGGACACGCGTCTCCATGTTTCCCCCCCCTTGTCCACTCGGTGGAAGGTTGCACTTCCACCGAGTGGACATGTTCCCCCCACTGAGGAGGACTGTGCTGGCCGGGTGGAAGAGACCAGTGGGATGTACACTTCAAATACCTTAGAGCTGAGGTCCGGGTATTCCAATTGGACAATGTCAAAAGTCATTTCTTTTTCTGCCTTTGTACACAACGATACTAGGTATGACACGAGGAGTTAGTATTGGTATTATATTGATTAAAAACAAGTGTATTTTTTTTGGTTTTTGAGAGTTATATGAATAAAAATGTGTGTGTGCGTGGAAATAAAGAGAAGTATTCACAATTTAACCATTTATTTCACAAAAAACATCATATTTATCAAAACACCACACAAATCAATCTCTAAGAGCTAAAAAAGAGCACACACACTTTAAAACAATCAAAACACCACACAAATCAATCTCTAAGAGCTAAAAAGAGCACACACACTTTAAAACAATCAAAACACCACAAATCAATCTCTAAGAGCTAAAAAGAGCACACACACTTTAAAACAATCAAAACACCACACAAATCAATCTCTAAGAGCTAAAAAGAGCACACACGTTAAAACAATCAAAACACCACACAATAAAAGCTATAAAACAACACAATAAGACATTTAACACATAATATGAAAGAATTATATGATTTTTTGGGGGGGGAATCGGAGCCTCCTCACTCTCATCCTTTGCATACTCTGCTCCTTGATTATCTTCTTTTCTGGAATTGACTTGAAGGGACTGATAACGACTGAGCAGTCTCTTTTCATCTTTTTTTTCCGGGGCGTCCCCTCCTCCTCGACCTCCTGTGGCGGTGGGTTTGCTGTCGAAGATGAGGGGGCCGCCTCGTCCTCTTCGCCGCCGCTGCCGCCGCTGCTGCTGCTGCCACTGCCGCCCTCGCCACCGCCGCCGACTCCCATCTCCTCCTCCTCCTCCGACTCCTGCTGCTTCTGCTGCTGCTGCTGCTGCTGCATCTCGTTCTCTCCTCCCTCTCCCACGAGGAGGCTCTCTCTGACCAGGGCCCTGACCTCCTCTGCCTCACAGTGGTCAGGGTTGGCCACGTAAAACTTATCCGCCGTCCTGGTGTCGTGACACATGAAGTCCGCGACCTTTTTCCGGCTTTTGGGATCTTGGGACTTTTTTGCCTGGAAAAGATTGTAAAATTGCAGAGAAATTAACGACAGCACTCGCAACGGCGCTTTCGGCCTCCACACTACTCGTCTTGAATTTAATGTCAACTTACATAAGTTGCCACGGCCGTCCTTATGAGGGTGAAATTAATCACCCCCCCTAACCCCATGTCCTTCCAGGCCGACTGCAAGTTGGTATTTAAGTTTTTGGATGGCCCCTTGCCCTTTGTATATAGTACAAATTTGTTGGCATCGGGGAGGCTTCGTTTTATTGCCATCCATCTCTCTAGCCAGGTGAACTCTGTGGGGTTCAGGAACATTTGGGCCTCCCCAAATGTCCTGTTCGTCTTGTGTTCTTTAATCTGTCACGACACAGACACGTAGAGAAGGGAGAGAGTACGGGGAGACTGGGTTAAGTACACGCACCGCAGTAGACATCGGGGCTAACTTCAAAGCTAACAGTGTCAGAGATAGCACTCACGTGGAGCAGGTAGCCCCTGGCCGAGGGTCTTTGCCTCCTCCACCTCGTTGTCTGTCATATTAGCATAGACCCCCGGCCTGTGCCCGAACAGGCAGCTCCAGTAGGCACACTGGTAGCCGTAGTAGAGGAAACGGCTGGTGTTTTCAAATTCCACCTCGAGTTTGCCTGATGAAAAGAGGGGGGGGGGGGGGGAAGCAAAGCGCTCAGAATGAGCTGCGCCTTGGTCAACATTCCACGTTTCCTGTTGGCAAGCAGACTTGCGGACAACTTACCCAGCAGCTGTGGGATGGCGGCAGCAGCAGCGGAGAGTCAACCCCTCAGGGCCTGGCGGGACGGCAGCTTGCTAATTTTGATCCTTTTTGTTGACATCTGGTGGACAACCACCCTCCGCTGCAGCGACCTCACCCCCGTCTTCAATTCCCTCTCCACGGAGGTGAACTGCACCCGAGTGAGGCGGCAGGTCTTGGGCGGGATCCCGGTCATAAATCGAACGAAGTGCAGGGCGTTCTGCAAATAGAATTTTGCTGTGGTAATTTTCATCCCGCCCTCCACCACACTTCGGGACCAGCTGTTTGAAGAGAGGGCGGATAAAATGAATCAAATAGAATCTTTCAACGTACAAACCAAATTGTAATGTCATTGTCACTCACCCGCGGATCCTGGACATGTTATCCAGAAAAAGCCAGTCGGACAACCGGCTGCGGTTGTTGGCCATATACAAGATGAAAGTTTTCACCCTGCTGACCTTGGATATGGCATTTTCGGTCATTTTGGGGGTCGGGTCTAGGCCCTCGTGGTGGGCCCTGTACGTCCTAAGGTAGTCCTCTGTAACGACACACAATTTAAGGCGTTGTGATATACAGACTCTGCTGTCCAATGGCATGAAAAAGCCAAATTAATTACCATGTTATCAACATATGCTTACCCATCGACGGTGGGAGGCTTATTTGCCTCATGAGGTTCCCCCTGCCGCTGCCGGAACTCCACGGGCTGAAGGAGGACGAGCCCGCCTCCTCCTCCGACGCGGCCGAGGACGGGCCCGCCTTCTCCGACGCGGCCGAGGACCGGCCCGCCTTCTCCGACGCGGCCGAGGACCGGCCCGCCTCCTCCGACGCGGCCGAGGACCGGCCTCCCTCCGTCACGCATTCCTATCAAAGTTGGTGAAAAACAAAAAAATCAGACACACAAAGACAGGGAGAATGGAAGAGAGAGAGAGAGAGAGAGAGAGAGAGAGAGAGAGAGAGAGACACTCACGTCCTCCTGGCTCTCAACTGCAGTGGTGCGACCACTCTTCATGCTGCGCAGCTGCTTTTGCAGCTTTGTGCGGAGAAGTCGGACCTCGGCGCAGAACTCGTCCCTCTCTGCCTTTACTCCTTCCAGCTCCCGCTCGTACCCGAGCCGCCTGCACTCGGCCGAGCCGCAATCTGCCACGGGGGACGGTGGAGCAACATCTATTTCCTCCTCCAGGGGACTCGGGTTGACGTCCAACATAGACTGCATCGCGGGGGTCGAATCTGTAGCCCTGAGCTCGGCCAAGAGTTCCATTGTGCGGATTCTCTTGGCCTGATTAATTTTTGCCGCCTCATGAGGTTCCCCATGCCGCTGCCGGAACTCCACGGGCTGAAGGAGGACGAGCCCGCCTCCTCCTCCCACGCGGCCGAGGACGGGCCCGCCTTCTCCGACGCGGCCGAGGACCGGCCCGCCTTCTCCGACGCGGCCGAGGACGGGCCCGCCTTCTCCGACGCAGCCGAGGACCGGCCCGCCTCCTCCGACGCGGCCGAGGACCGGCCTCCCTCCGTCATGCGTTCCTATCAAAGTTGGTGAAAAACAAAAAAATCAGACACACAAAGACAGGGAGAATGGAAAAGAGAGAGAGAGAGAGATAGAGAGAGAGAGAGAGAGAGACACTCACGTCCTCCTGGCTCTCAACTGCAGTGGTGCGGCCACTCTTCATGCTGCGCAGCTGCTTTTGCAGCTTTGTGCGGAGAAGTCGGACCTCGGCGCAGAACTCGTCCCTCTCTGCCTTTACTCCTTCCAGCTCCCGCTCGTACCCGAGCCGAATGCGCCTGCACTCGGCCGAGCCGCAATCTGCCACGGGGGACGGTGGAGCAACATCTATTTCCTCCTCCAGGGGATTCGGGTTGACGTCCAACATAGACTGCATCGCGGGGGTCGGATCTGTAGCCCTGAGCTCGGCCAAGAGTTCCATTGTGCGGATTCTCTTGGCCTGATTCATTTTTGCCGCCCTTTCAGCAATGGTGAGCTCGGCATGAGACTGGTTAATGTGCCTGTCCAGCCGGGAGAGCTGGTTCTGGCACCCTGGAACAGGGCAGGGTGCAGCTCTGATGTTCACCCTTCCAGATGCCATATTGAGCAGCAGCCGCCTCTCTTCCGCATTATGGATCAGGTGCATGTTCTTCAGGTGCTTGTTAAGGGCACTGAAATAGCGTTGACACAATGGGCAACTATGCATTTTCCCTGTAAAGAAACAACAACAAAAAACCCTAACCCTAACAACAAGATTAATAATTACTGTTGAAAATGATGTGTGTGTGTGTGTGTGTGCACGTGTGCACGTGTGTGTGTGTGTGTGTGTGTGTGTGTGTGTGTGTGTGCGTCTTGGAAAGTGCGTCCCTCCGCAGCAAGCTCAGTGCGCACATTCAAAGTGCCGAAAAAAATACTGAAATGCAATAAAAAAGACATTAAAGACGACCAACGGCGAGATAAGCACACTGTTGTGAGAGGTATGAACACTTTTGATAGATAATAGTAAAGAAAAAAACGGCAGGAAAAGTTTTTTTTTTTCTTTTGAATTACTTAATCAATTTAAACTCTGCAAAATATATTAAATACAAGCATTCACATCTCTCCTATTACATGGACCATTGTCAAATCAGTCATAACAATAATGATAAGAAATGGCATTCAACATATTCAAGACATTGCACATTAAATAATAAGTTCACACTCACGTATTTCTTTCGCCCGCAGTCCCTGTACGTCGACTGCTCCTCCGGGTCTTTAAAGGGGCTTCACACCTCATGTTCTAAGACCCTCGACCAATCACAGCGCAGATCAGCTACATGCAGGTTGTGTGCTACACTGATGTTAGAGGCATGCTTCAACAGACCAGCCAATCAGAATGTACGACCAATTAACGAGCGAGAACAACGCAAACAGGGACTTCGCTTGCTCCGAATTTTTTCATATTTACACCATGTGTTCTGTATGAGGAGAGGATGACATGGTTAAATTTTCACATGTGTGGCCCATTCCATCGCAAAGATGATTTTTTTTTTTTTCCCCCGAATTAAAGCTGCACATAGTGGAAAATCAACTTGCTCCGAAATCTGCGATTGGACCTGGGCGGACGTAGGGCATATCTCCCAATTGCTTTTGAGGTCCCGTACTGTCACCGAGTGTTTGCAGGCAGCTATGATTTGCCGTCGTCCACTTGGAATACCCGGATCCCAGCTCTAAGGTATTTGAAGTGGGACATACACTTCAAATACCTTAGAGCTGAGGTCAGGGTATTCCAATTGGAAAATGGCAAGGTATTGCCATTGGACACCGTGGAAAAGTCCGCAGGGTTGCAGCCGCTTACCGCAATACCTCGGGGAATGGCCTTTGGTCACGTGTCCTCGTGTTTCCAGCTTGTCCTCATGGTGAAAAGTTGCACTTCCAACAAGTGGACATGTTCCCCCTCTTGACGAGGACTGTGCTGGCAGGGTGGAAGAGACCACCTTGCCTTTGTCCAGTTGGAATACCCAGACCCCAGCTCTAAGGTATTTGAAGTGGGACGTACACTTCAAATACCTTAGAGCTGAGGTCAGGGTATTCCTATTGGACAATGTCCAGTTGGTCTCTTCCACTCGAGCCACCCGCCCAGCAAAGTCCTCCTGGGGGGGGAAACATGTCCAATGGCAATACCTTGACATCGTCCAATTCAAATACCTCGGCTGCAATGCAAAGGTATTTGAAGTGGACACCCCTGCCTAAACCAGGTTACATTAGTGACCGAGGTGTCCAATGGCAATACCTTGCCATTGTCCAGTTGGAATACCCTGACCTCAGCTCTAAGGTATTTGAAGTGTACGTGCCGATTCAAATACCTTAGAGCTGAGGTCAGGGTATTCCAATTGGACAATGTCCAGTTGGTCTCTTCCACTCGAGCCACCGGGGTATTGAAATGGGGTATTGAAATGGAAAGTGTCCGATTGAAATACCCCACCGAGGGAAAGCGTACAATTGAAATACCCCAGCAAGGGAAAGCGTCCGATTGAAATACCCCGGGGGGGAAAGCGTACAATTGAAATACCCCAGCAAGGGAAAGGGTCCGATTGAAATACCTCACCGAAAGAAAGCGTACAATTGAAATACCCCAGCAAGGGAAAGGGTCCGATTGAAATACCCCGGGGGGGAAAGCGTACAATTGAAATACCCCAGCAAGGGAAAGGGTCCGATTGAAATACCCCGGGGGGGAAAGCGTCCAATTGAAATACCCCAGTAAGGGAAAGCGTCCAATGGCAGCGACCCCTGGGACCCCCCGGGCCAATGGCAATACCCCGGCGCGGGAGGGAGCCTCCCTGTGGACCGCCGCGGTGCCGCGGCCGCGGGAGGCTGTTTTCTCCATTTTTTTCCCGGGGCCGACCGACCAGCCCGCGTCAAAGCCGGGGCCCCCCCGAGCGCGTGGGCGCCCGCCGCCTATTTTTAGGACCCCCGGGGCGCCGGGCAAGGGGGGGTCGAGTGGCCTCCACTCGGCGACATAGCCCGCTTCCTGCCGCTGGACGGTTTCCGGAGCCCGCTTCCCTAGGGTGGGTGAGGACTTGGAGGATCCCTTCCCCTTCCCATGTCCGACTTTTGATTTGGGTACACTGGATGATACTGGTGAGTTGCTGGAAATGAAGACGGTTAATGCTGATATAAATATGCTGTCTAATTTGGCGGTACTTGCATCCAGTGGGATTGAGGAGGGGCTCTCGGGAAGCACTACGGGCGAGGGGGAGGATCCTCCGGGAAGGGAGACTACTCTCACTAGCCGCGCCGACCCGGAGTCCCCTCCCACCCCAGAACCTGCTCCGCGGGGACCACTTAGAAGACCACCTAAATGCCATCCAAAAAAAAATATCAGGATTTGGTCCTTTGAGGTCACTGATCCGTTGGTCGTCCTGGGGGACTCTAATTTATCTAGGATCCCTGACCACGGATATCCATCGGTCCAAGTCGAGAGCTTCCCCGGCGCCCAAATCCATCACCTTAAGGGAATTCTTGCTAAACTGGATGCATGTACCGCTACCCAGAAAGTTGTGTTATCGGTAGGCCTGAACAACTGTCTGCGAGAGAATTTGTTGGAAACTATTAAAAAGCAGTTGCAACAATTGGTGGCTGTGACTCGGAAGACATTTCCAAATGCAGACATATGTGCCGTTGATCCACTGTTCAGACAAGCTCTCCTACAAAACACAGCAGCTGGCAAAACAAACAAACAAATTTTTGGTACAGCAGTTCACAACATTAAAAATGGTTCAAAACCAGTTTTTTTTAAGGTGCACGACCGACATCCTGTCCATTGGACCACAAAAACGGCTTCTGACATTTTTAAATATTGGATGAGACAGTTAAACTAAGGGCTGGCAGAATGACAATTCTCACCCCCATGCCTTCGAACATTTTGAACCTGTCCGAAACTTTTGTGTCGAATCAGGATGATTAGGAGAGGGGCCTCTCTTTTATTCTGACACCATTGCAACTGGATAAAAATGGTCTAAAACAAGATTTGTACGAGTATCATAGGCGTCTTAAATTATTGTACCACTTTGAATTCTCTGTACAGTCTATCTCTCGACCTTTTATAGAACCCTCCAAGTGGGAACCCGAATGGGACCTTGTCCCGGAACCATTGCAACAACTGATACGCTGGGACAGGACACAACTGGAAAGGAGTTATGGCTTCAGAAAAGATGTAGACAACTTAACCAGTGAGCAGAGAGGAGCATTGGATAACCTTTTAAAGAGAGACTCGGGTCTTGGTCCGGGGGATTGTGGAGGATTTGTACAGGAAGAAATACATCTCTTCTAAACAAAGGTTTTATTTGTTTGGTCAAGATCCTCCCCGTCCAAGAAAATTATATCTGCTCCCAAAGATCCATAAGTATCCGAGCACTTGGACGGTTCCGCACACCATTCCCCCTGGCCGGCCAATTGTGTCCGACTGTGGGAGTGAATCATGTAGAGCCGCTGGATATATTGACGTTTTTTTGAATCCCTTGTCCCAGAAGCATGGAAGTTATATCAAAGACACGTATGAGTTTGCGAATGAGATCCGAACCATTGCTGGTCCTCCCGGAGCCATGTTTTTCCACTGTTGACCTAGACGCTTTGTATACAAATATAGATACTAAACTTGGCCTGAAGGCAGTTTCACAAGTTTTTGACCGTTATCCAGATTCGCACAGACCAGATGATGCCCTCCTCCAGCTTTTAGAATTAGGATTGACACGTAATGACTTTGTCTTTGACTCCAAGTTTTATCCTCCAGATACACGGCACGACCATGGGGAAAAGGTTCGCCCCGGCATATGCCAATATCTATATGGCTGACTGGGAACGAACCCTCTTTCCCAAGTACCTTAAAACTCAGTTTTTCCAGCTGAGGTATCTGGATGATATATTTGGAGTTTGGAACCATCCAGAGTTGGATTTTAAATTAAATTATTACATTGACACTTTAAATAGCCATCATGATTCAATAAAAGTGAAGTATAACTTACAGACTTTACAGATTGAGTTTTTATCATAAAAGAAGACCCACAAAAGTGGACATTAGGGACCAGAGTGTTCTTTAAACCCACGGACACACACGCTCTGTTACATAAGAACAGTTTTCATCCTAAACATGCCTTTGTTAAATCCCAAATTATAAGGTTCCATAGGATTTGTACTAGGCGGGATGATGTCGAAAGGGCAACGACAATACTCTTTAGTGCTCTCAAGAAGAGAGGTTATGGTCGCACTTTTCTGAGGTCTATAAAGATGGAAGTCGAGAGAGGCTTCGAGGGCGGAGAGTGGATCACCAGAGTGGAACAGCATAAAAAATTGGTTCCTCTGGTGTCGAACTTCTCCTCGGCGTCCCTCCAACTCAATTCCTGTGTTAAAACAAACTTTAAAAGGCTACAAAGTGTCATGGATCCTCTCTCGGATTTTAGAGTCATTTCTGCTTTTAAAAGGAATACAAATTTAAAAGATTTGTTGGTTCATGCCTCCCTACCATCTAGTGCACCACAACATAGAAACAGACACTTTAGGGTGATTACATTTGCCTTCAATAGATATACAGCATCGGATGTTCCAGTATGGGAAAGGATCCAGCTGGATTGCAGGAATGTGGTGCATTTGATTGAGTGTAAATTGTGTGGAAAACTGTATGTCAGACAAACACAATAAATTATTGTACCGACTACAACAGCACCTTTATCACATCAACAAATCTACCAAAGTGTCTGCACTGTATGATCCTTTCCGGACACATGGGGCAGATGATTTGATTATTGCAGGCCTGGAAGGCCAGCCCCACTGGTCGGCAGCCCAGAGAGTGCGGGCTGGGAGGTTCTGGATTGCCAAATTAAAAACAGGTATTCCTAATGGCCTCAATGAGGTCGTCTGAACTGGGGGACTGCAGACCGGAGACAGGAAGTTGCAGATGGTCAAAATAAATGAGCCCAGTCTACCAACTTGGTATTCTGGGCTACATGATGAGGGCCTTACAGGCTGTTGTGCAATGGTGGATGGAGGGTGACCAGTCTACCAACAATGGTATTCGGGTCCCCGAAAACCCAGTCTTTCACTGTTGTGATATCCTGTTGAAAATGAAGGAGGAAAACCCCATGTGCCTGTGCAATGGAGAGAGTCAGTGGACTCCCCCTTTTTAAAACATCTTTTCTTTCCCAAACCTAGCCGGCCAGTGCCATGGGTGTTGCTACTTTTTCTAAAAACCAAATCGTCTGAGCACACTTAGCTGGGGGCTTTTGTACCAGTTGCGGATGATTAACAACCCTGAACAGCCAAGTGGGTGCTGATTACCGATTGGGATCAGATGCTGGGAGGCTGGCCAAACCCTTCTTTTGATGAGGATGAGAGACTTATTTACTATATTGGGTGAGATGTGTGTACTTACCACTGACTATTCTCCTCTGAAGAAGCCAAAAATTTGGTGAAACGTTAGGACGTAGTTTTTAATCTCTTGTTGAGATTTTACATGATTTGAATGATAAATTATTTTGCACAAAGAGCTTCGATCTCTTGGTTGACTTTTCCTGTTATCTAATCCTCTCCCAGGCCAATTTCTTTTTTTGAAAAAAAAACAAAACAAAAAAACATTGTGCCTTGACTTGACTTGTCAACACCAAGGCTCGATTAGGTTTTCTTTTTTGATTAGGTTCAAGGGAACCTTGATTCAGCTGTTTGTTCTCCCCTAGCGGATGAATGAACCATTAAGTGTGCTGTGCTACAAAAATTTACTGAGTGCCTTAATTTTCCCTTTTGCTTTGCAGTGGGGTTTTTTTGCATGCAACTCAAATGTGGAGTTTGAAGTTTTCTTTGTCTCCATTTTGGAGCAATCTGTCCTTTTTCTTGGGGGAACTAAACAACTATCTTGTGTCCCGACCTGAAAATTGTTTTTCGAGCACTAGGTGTTTTTACTTGGGGGACTTACATACATCCCTTTTGACAAAATGTACTTAAAGTCAATTCAGAAAAAGGGTTCTTGTTAAAACCGCTTCCCCAATTAGAAAATACGTGTGGGATTAATCTGAAAAACGTAAAGAAAAAAAATACATTCATCAGCATCTCCAACAATTTGCTCTTTTGATCTTGTGCACACATCTTGTGAAAATATTGCTCTTTATCCATCGTTAACTGTCTCATCTATGTTTTCATTTTGTAACTTGTGAAATATGACTTCTACAAAAAGAAGGACATATAAAGGAAACAGGAGGGCTCTGTATGAAAATCGAGCACCTGGTCCTGATCAAAATATGAACACCAATAAATTGGAAAAAAATCTATTTTAAGCTGTTACAGGCCGTGCATCACTCTGAAATTGTTGAACAAACACAACGAACTTGTGGAACTGGTGACTTTCCCATTGGTATGTCACGACATATCACAAAATTGACAGTGTTTATCAAACCCTCTTCTCCAACTGAGGAGACGCATGAAAAAGTAAAACAAAACACACATCAGTAAATGCAAATGAACATGAAAATATTGGAGGAGCATTATGATGGTGTGATTGCCAAAATTCTTCAAAAGCTGCCTCCTTACGAGCCACAAGCATTGCAAAAAGCAAACGCTTATGGTGGGATACGATACAGACAGATATTGACTCAATCATCCATCAAAACACTGACCTCACTCATACAAAAAACTCCTCACTTGGAGACACAGAGGCCACCCATCTTAGAGTCTGAGAGTGGTTTAGAGGATTGGCCAAACTTGGGAGATCCAACATATCCACCTGGGAATGTGCGGTCCTGTCTCACCTTCAGTGGCTTACAATCGGGACTCCCACGCACTAGATTGAGTCGAGGCCCTGCTGCACAATTTTCTTCTGGGGGAGTATGCCCCTGTCCCCTTCTGATCTTTTGCAGATGGAACTACAGCAATGCAAATTTTCGGGTTGGGACACTCAACACAGCAGCAGTTGGTGTCCAATCAACATCTCTTGAGGCCCACCCAACCAAAGCAGTTTAGAACCAGGCCTGAGTGTCAACCTTGACATTGTCTTTAGTCTGCTGTAATTCGCTTATCATAACACACTGTGTTTATTAGAAGCGTTAACTAGAAGGTTAATAAAAGATGAAGCAAGAAGCAACAGTCATGATTAGAAGGTCAATTAACATTGTTTATTTCATTTTCAGGTTGAAAATGTTTCTCGGTACCTCTACTATGTCAACCCTGAGAGACCATCCCTGCAGATTGTCAATAACAGAGAGAAGCTCCGACAGTACCTACCTCTCTTAGGCAACATTGAAAAAAACAAACTCAGCAGGATTACCTCAAGAGCTTGGAAAGGTTGGTAGCAGTTTTTTTTTTTATTTTTTTATTATGATGTCAACAGTGTAGACAATGAATGTAAATGGTTGTTATTAGATGTACATACTTAAATCCCTGTACTTCCTCTAACAGATTCCTGCATTTCCACACTGTACAAACCAACCAAGAGTGCATGCACTTTATTGACTTCATTGGTTCTCTGCAGGAAAGTCACCTCCAAGCTAGTGGGCAAAGAGATCACCCAAAAGAGGTCAGTTTAAGTGTTTGTACCCATGTAAATGGATTACACTACAGAACTGGTAGTCTTCTCTCTGCCTGCTGTAATATGATTTGTTAATACAGTTGATGTTTTTTCTCATAGGCATGACACGTTGATTGAAAAACATCAATTAACACCACATGACTGTCGGGCTGTTCTGGAGGCTGCCAAGCAGGACTTTTTGGCAATTATGGGTAAACTGTCTGACGGTTGTTCTGACACCCTGGAGCCTGCCGAGTCAATCTTTGTGGTGTACTATCTCGAGGCCATCATCATCCTGAAAATCCTCCAACGGCCAGGCGTGGTGGAGCACATGGCTGTGAGTGTGACTGTGCTCTTTTGGTCTGTGTCGATAAATTTCTCCTGACAGTTTAGCCATTACATTAACTAATCAATGGGATATCCTCATTTTCTACAGGTCGGTGAGTGGGTTGCCAGGAAAGAAGAATGGCAACATTACGTCATTGGGGTAAAGAAGCACAAGACGGCAGCACATCGAGTGGCCGCGTTTGCCCTGTCAGAGGAGGAGGAGCTCGTAAGTTCATCACAGTGAGATCACATTTCCTGTGAGAACCTGTCAGAACGTGTCCAATGGCGGAAATTCATCTTAATTCCCTTTTCTCCTCTGCCAACAGTGGTTTGGTACAGACTTCAGACTGGTGCGTCCACAGGTCCTTGGATCCAACAGGAAACGAAAGAGGGATGTGGAGGATGAGTGTAATGCAGAGGGCAGGTTCTTTGTCTCCTCCTCAGGGGGGGGCAACTTACAACCCATCAAATGACCGGATGCGGCTGCACTCAAAGTAAGTGAATCATTTTCCATTTGCTGTTCATCGCTGTCTCAGATGAGATGTCTTGATAAATTTCTAACATCCTGTTCAAACTTGCATTTTAGATACAACCTCCCGTCCGTGACCAGCCAGATGGCACGGAGAACATTTGAGGCGGCAGCTCATCGCTTGACAGAAGCCATTGGTGGCCAATTACCTGACCCATTCCAGCGCAACAGCCGAGAAGCATTACCGCATGAAGCAGTGTGATATCATTGTGAAGACCTCTCAGCAGTTGAGCAACATGAGTAAAGTCTCAAGGTGAGCATGTTTTATATGCGCCAACACAATGCAAAAATAATGAAGCACACCATAATCTATATTTAGGCACGCTGAAAGTCTTATGTTTTTCTTATAATCTCATTCATTTATTGTTTCATGTAGTGCTGAGCCTTCTGGGGAAGGTACCAGGCATGAGTCTTCTGAGGAGTGTTCCAGCCATGGTGACCATTACGCTGTCCCATATTCATCACCCATCAAACAGCCAGTGATACGTCTGCCGAGGCTCCCCTTTGACAATGAGAAGGTCAAATTCTTCAAGGCATTTGAAACCCTCCTGCAAACTTACCTTCTTTCACTGAATGGGAAAAGGCCAGAAGTGAAACAACGTTGGAATGTGTCTCAAGAATTTCAGCGGAAGCTTCCCACTTATTGGGGGAGGAAGCAGTTGGAAATGCGTGAAGCACATACCCGCTGTGAGTATTTTCTGACCATATTTAACATTATTTTCAAGTAAAAATGATTGCACGATTCAAAGATGTCTATTATTGCATTCATGACTAACAGAACTTTTGTTATTTATTTTGACAGCAAACTTCAGTCGGCGTGAGCCAACAAAAGAGCGACTCGAAGCGTGGATTAAAAGGCAGGGATGGAAGATGACTGCCGGCATCAGCGATGAAGTTCTTAAGAACTGGGCACCATCTGGATCTGAGGACTGTATCACGGACAGCAAACAGATACAGAAATTGGTGCGAACACAGAAGTGGAGAGGACTTCACATGAGTGAATTTGAAGGCAAGTGCAGAGGGATCATTACGACCCGCATATTTGAGGCTGGCGAGGTGCTCTGTGACTAACATGGAACTGTTGTCACATTCAGTGAGGGCCAGAAAATACACCATAGCACCACTGACAGGGAGACTGCATATGTCTTCTTTTTCAAAAATGAAAAAAGGAGAGTCAGTGTGCATTGACGCCCACTCAGACACCTGTGATTGCCACCCTGCGATGCAGACTGATCAATCATTCCAAAAAGAAAGCCAACATCACGCCAAAGTACTGCAGTATGGAAATGGATGGAGAGGAAAGGGGTGGATGAGGAAGTTCTGTTTGACTATGGAGTCAACAAGAAATCTTTTGGTGGAGAGGCCGGAGGGCTCGACTGGCTCCCGTAGCCTGCTGGGCATCGGCCTTCAGACATTCTGGTGTCCACTGGTATCTTGTAGCCCGCATAAACGGAGCACAAGTTATGACGGTCCAACCCAAATAATTCATTGGATAGGTGTCCACTGGTATCTTGTAGCTCTATTGCTATTACTATTACTATTATTACCTCTCTGAAAAGTAGCCTACCCTGCATCTGCCTTCAGACATTCTGTTGCATGTCCCAGACCAGGTGAAATGTAACTGAGTTGTCTTGGCCAGCTCTGCCTCGATCTTCACCTCCAAAGCATTTCACATTCTTAACTGTATACTACTGTCTACACTGCAATGTATGTCTTACATTGTTTATACTGCACCACCTGTCTATATTGTATATATCACATTGCACTTCTTGCTTTTTTGCTCTTCTAGTTAGATTCTAACTGCATCTTCTGCCTATGTACATGTACTCTGCAAAATGACAATACATGTTGTCACTGTACTTTTTGAATATGTCTGTTATTAAAGTGTGTCTATGATAGTAAAGTGTGGTGATGCTTATACAAAGATCTGTCTCCTGTGTTTCATGTACTCTGCATCTTTCTAAAAAATGCCAATGGCTGGAATTATTGTAAAGAGCATAGTCTAAGCTTCATTTTGGTTTGTACCATGTTGGAATTGAATCATATATAAAATAACTAAGAGAGGTCAGACACACACCTGACCTGGATGTCACCTCCCACTCCCTAAACTTTAATTCACAACGAAGTAATTTGGGGAACGTCAGCACAGATGCTGACATTATACCATGAAAGAAGGGTGAAATATAGCCTATTATAGCTTGAATCACATCTACAGACTACAAGCATTCCAAACATATATGTATATATCTATCATCATGTTAGACCCTTAGAACTACCATCTCACAACTCACTCATTTGGGGAATGTCAGCGCATATGCTGACATTGCCCAGATAAGTGAATTGTGATACGCTTTCTTGCCTTTTTAGGAGACATACTATAACTATGTTAAGTATCAACATACTCAGGCTTAATGTTCAAACTAAGGTTGAACCGGTTCATGTCGAGCTGTGTTTTGTATTTTATTGTTCCTCGTGTAATGACAAAAATATAAATGTATCAATTGGCCAGTTGAAAATGTCACTCCTGAGTGGACCAATGTTCTCAAGCAAATTAGATAATTGTGGAGGGCGCTGCCTAGTGAGTGACTTGGAGCGGGTGAGGGGTGTGTGGCGTGTGCCAATGACACCTGGGCAGGAGTGTGACAACATTTGCATTACAGTATCAGGGGGAGTGGTTAACAATTCCTGCTCCACCCAAAAGACCAATCACTTCCCAAATAGCTGGTCAGAAATGAATATATTCTGGGCTCCTCACCGACATTTCACAGGAGTTTTTAGGAACCTGTCATGATCTCCCCCTCCTTCTCTATTCCTGCCTGCTCTCCTGCACCTCCCTCCTCCTGCCGGCCACTCCCTCCTCATCAGCTCAACTCTACTCACCTGTTCACCGCAGCTGCAGCAGAGCACTCATCAGTCCGGTATATATACTTCTCTCCACCATGCACTCATCGCCAGATTGTTCTATGTCATCCGTACTAGTCTCTCCAGCATTTCCCGGATGGTTTCCCCGGTATCGACCCCGCCTGCCCCCGACCTGTCTGCTCTGTCTCTGCCCCGGTGTTCGACCCAGCCTTCCGCCCCCGACAACGGACTCTGCCTGCTCCCCTGCCTGTGGTACCGTCACCTGCCGGCTCCCACGGCGTGTCCTCCCCGGGCACTCCGTTCTCTCCCACGAACCAAGTTTGTTCCACGGTGTTTGCCTTGAACTCTCCGCCTGCCTAAGTGTGCTGCATTTGGGTCCCCTTCCGACCCATTGCAGAACCTGGAGGTGCTTCCCCTTGCAACAACATATTTTCTGCAAGATGAGGTAAGTTACACATGGTAAATAATTTTTCTTCTCTTAAAGTATTTAATGTAATTAAAACTTTGACAATTCAAGTTAGAAATGTATACAATACTAATTTACAATGTGTAAAAAAATTGGTAGCCATAGGCTCATAGAACTTCCAGTCACCGGTTATTCTACAAGTGCTGATATTAAAGTGTCTACCATGTTTTCATTTTCTTCAGAAAAGTCAAGTCATCTGTCCATCTTCTGCATCGTAAACAAGAAGTAACATTCATCAGGAGATTGACACTCCAAGAGAAAGGTATGTTATTATCACAATATATTTTGAATATAAACTTCAAACAAAGGGGGATATCTTTGGTACATCAAACTAAAGGGGGTTTGAAGTTTTCAGTAACTTTGCAGCTAGTTTATTTCAGAACAAGCTCATTTGTTGACAAATCATGTTTTTAAGAAAGATAAATGATAACTATTATGCAACTTCTGAATGATAAGTAAAACACAGGAACAGTGGAGTTCAAAAGCTGTAGACTGAGAAATAAAACTAAAACTGTATGTTACTTTCTTTTCTATCAGCATCCTGCAAAGTGTGGATTGTTGGAGATAGCTATGTACGACGTGGTGAAAGGAGAGCAAGGGAGACCAATCTTGGAATGTCTGCACATGTCCAGTGGTTTGGCAAGGGAGCCCAGTGTTGGAATGACCTACTACCCCATTTCCGCCAATGCCTTGAAGGAAGAACTGCTCCGGAAGTGCTTGTGATCCACTGTGGGGGCAATGATCTTGGACATTTCAAAAGCGTGCTGCTTCTTAAGGCAATGAAGAGAGACCAGCATGACCTCCACCAGCAGTTTCCAGAAATGAAGATACTGCTGTCATCATCAATCAGAGGCTCCGTTGGAGGTAGACACCGACTCCCAGCAAAGATGGACAAAGCAAGAAAGTTCATCGACAGTGTGATGGCAACCTTTATTTTGTCTGTTAATGGGAGGACTCTACACCATCCACAAATTGTGTTTGATCATCCTCAGCTCTTCCTTCGTGACAAGGTTCATTTAACTCCTTGGGGAAATGATCTATTTTTACATGTGATAGCCCAGGGCTTGAAAGACTCTGTCCTCTAAAGTTGGTGCTACCATGATCTGTAAAGTTGGTGCAACCAGACTAATGTAATCACTGACACTGATGGTGATGTCCCTTTTGAGCATTTTAAAACTACAATAAATGTTCATAAAAACAATTTTTAAAGCTCTCTTGCAATTTTATTGTTACATTAAACACTTTACAATGAAAACCTTGAACATGAGTCCAATTTGTAGAAAATAATATCTTTTTTGTGCGTCTGAGAAGTGAGTAACTTGAAACGGTGTGAATCTGTGCCAGACCTTGACTGTCTGCAGTATGGGGGAGGGTTACCTGTAGCTGATGATGGCCATTAAGCCTCTCCACACAAAATGGAAGGAGGTACAGTGGATGAGATACAATGGATAATGTGCCTTCAACATCAAGAATGATAACTATAATGACAAATATTTTTCAAATCAAAATATATCTGCAGTTCAAACTCTATATAGTAAAGTTAATGTATGTGTATATAAGCTCTTCACTAAAATAAGATCAGGGGTACACAATGATGAGATGTCTTCTATTTAGCCTACTTCTCAAATATTGATAAAATGTTCTTAATTCATCTTAAGTAACCAAACACCGTCTCTGTAAATTTGTCACTGCTTCTAACTTTGCAGGTGATTTGAAACCTTTGCCTCTAAATGCATCATTGCTAGTTTGCCTGCTGTTTTATGAATAATCTCGGTTCTATTTGGATAGTTCAGCACCATAGAGTACAATAATGTTTTCTTTATAAGGTGCCATTGGTATAGGTGTGATGAACAGTGCATCCCTGTTTTGTGTATTCAGACAATGAGAGAAATGAAGGATGCCGGCTTTGGACAGATTACTGCAAATTGACTAAACTTTCACTCCACACTAGTTTCTACAAGTTCAGGGTTGAACTTTGTATCTATCTGATTATCCTGTCAAGAAAAATCCATGCAACTGAAAACACACCTAGCAGTTAGCCCTGTTATAATGGTAATTAAGCTAGATGCTGTGATGGGCCGACACGCCAAGTAAAACCGACTCAATTCAAGCTGCATATTATGTCTATGGAAAAGAGGCTTATGTGTAAAATGTAGTATTGAACATTGAGCCCTGACACAGAAGATGTCCCCACTTTGATTTTGCATAATGACTGAAGTCCCCTGTTTGTTTGGAAAAATGATATTGCGACATCACACTGCTCCATTAGTACAGAAAAATACTGTAGTCTGTGGTATGTGACAACGTTTTGCTTTCAAAAAGATAATGTTCTGTCTCTGCAAAGACAAATACATTGCCAGAGAACCTTTGGTGAATTGATTACTTGCAGGAATCTAGAGGTGAAGTCCTGCCTATTTTTTTCAAACTAAATGTACAATGGCATGATGTGTGACTCAGAGCCATGGCTGTGTCCCCGCGGTGACTTCTGGACTCTGGGGATGGGCCAGGGTCGGGGCAAATTCAAAGCAAGGGCCCCTAGACAGACAGTACCCTCCACTGGGCAAGACCCAGGGTTCGACTCCTTCCTGCATCACTTGCTTGAAAACTAAACTGAACTGAACTGCAACTAAGGTCCCACTACAGTCACAGTAGTTCCATCGCTGATGGAAACAACAACACATGGAGGTCCAGTCCAACCTGTGTGACAAAGTAAGAACAAAGGCTGTCCTCCTGCCGTGGACAAGGGTTCAACTCCCAACAAGTCCACTTGAATGTCCTCCCCGCTCCCTCCCCTTTTAGAGAACGAAAACGGCATTGAGAAAACAAACCCCTGGTCGTCGGCCAGCTCAGTGAATCCTTCCTTCAGCACTGCTTCATTAAGAGTACAGCAGAAGGAGGGAGAATGGGAAACACGGGTTCGAATGAGACACCTCTGACACTGCATCAGTCACAGTCGTGCCAGAGAAGGAGAGACAGGCTTCTTCGCTCTGTCAATTGATCAGATGGCAATATCAATAAAGCATGAAAGTGCCCTACGAATTTTTTTTACAGAAAAAGCACAACCTTGACAAGGCGAACAAAAGACATGACCTGGGCGTCGGCTAGCTCAGTGAATAGCGCCGGCGTGGACCCGGGTTCGAATCCTTCCTGAAAAACTTGCTTCATTAAGTGTAAAGCAGAAGGAGAGAGGAGGATGGAAAACCCGGGTTTGGGAGGAAAGCAACCCAGCTTTGAATCCCTCTGACACTGCTTCAGTCACAGTCGTGCCAGAGAAGGAGAGACAGACTTCTTCGCTCTATCATTTGAAATAAGAACAGAGCAAACCGTGAAATGCAAGATTATTGGGCGTCGGATAACTCAGTGAATAGCGCCGGCGCCCCCGCTGCCGTGGACCCGGACTCGAGTCACTGTTTCTCTCGTTTCCGGTCCTAAAGCTAAACTACTCGTGTCCACCTTCATGTTTACCAACCGAGCATCCTATTCAATCTTTTTCATCTGACTCTGGGCAAAGAAAACCAATCATAGGATTTCACAAAATGTTACCCGGGTTTGAGCGAGACCCGGGTTCGGGAGCATCTGAAGATCCCAGAATTCCCTCTGACACAGCATGTGACAGCACCATACCAGATGGCAATATCAATAAAGCATGAAAGTGGCCTACAAATTGTTTTTACAGAAAAAGCACAACCTAGACAAGGCCAACAAAGATATGACCTGGGCATCGGCTGGCTCATTGAATAGCGCCGGCGTGGACCCGGGTTTGACTCCTTCCTGCAACACTTGCTTCATTAAGTGTAAAAAAGAGAAAGAGAGAGGGAGGAAACTGCTTCAGTCACAGTCGTGCCAGAGAAGGAGAGACAGACTTCTTCGCTCTGTCAAATGAAATTAGAACGGAGCAATCCGTGACATGCAAGAATATTGGGCGTCAGATAGCTCAGTGAATAGCGACGGCGCCTCATCCCTGCCGTCGATTCAAACTCAGACAGACAGGTCTACCACTCCACTGCTTCATCAAGTGTACAGCAGGAGGGAGAATGGGAAACACGGGTCGCGAAAGAGAGAGAGAGAAAAGTAACCCGACTTCGAATCCCTCTGACACTGCTTCAGTCACAGTCGTGCCAGAGAAGGAAAGAGCGAGATCCCAGAAATCGGGAACAGCATGTGACAGCACCAAAGCCATACCTGCTTCAATGGGTGTACAGCAGGAGGGAGAATGGGAAACACGGGTCGCGAAAGAGAGACAGAGAAAAGTAACCCGACTTCGAATCCCTCTGACACTGCTTCGCAGAGATCGTCCGACAGATGAACTATGCCTCGACACCAAAAGGCGACGACCAGTGCTGGGGCCAATGCTATACAAGACAATTCATCAGTAGCTGCCCGTGCTGTTTAGAAGTCATCTTTAACACCCGATAGCAGAAGCCTTTCCTCCTCTTCACCCTCCTCGCCGTGATAAAAATGAGACGAGACGCAACGTAAATGCTGGTCATGTGACGATAACGTTAATTAAATATATAATGCATTATTGTAAACGAATAAAAACGTGACTAAATGTGGTTTACAAAATAAAAAATATGCTAAAATGTCTCTTCATTTTCGTTGACCAAAACAAGACGTAATGTTATAACGTTATTTCGTCTTGTTAATCGCGACGTCACTTATCCGAAATCGCTCATCTGGGGGGACATAATGCGGTCCCGTGGACGGGGGCTCCGTCACAGGAGCTTGGCCCCGACCCCGGTGCACTCCCCAAGTCGTAAAATCATCCGGGGGACACAGCCACGGCTCTCATTCACACATTTTTATCCAAAATCCCTCATCTGAATTCGGCTACACAGGGGGACATGATGCGGTCCCGGGGACGGGGGCTCCGTCACAGGAACATGGAGACACCTTCCCCGGCTCAGCCCCGACCCTGGTGCACCCCCCAAGTAAATCCCTCATCTGAATTTGGCTACACTGAATTCAGATGAAGATCGAGGCAGAGCTGGCCAAGACAATTCAGTTACATTTCACCAGGTCTGGGACATGCAACAGAATGTCTGAAGGCTGATGCCTGGCAGACTCCTCACAAGAAGTCGTTGGCTACCAGTTTTACCGGCCCATGCCTGCTTTGCAACACATTCTTCGAGCTGGTTATGTGTTGGCTGACGCCAAGGGAAGTTTCCTTTAAAAAATAAAAAAGTTGTGTTAGTCATGAAGACGATAATTTACAACTTTGAATCATAATGTTAAATATGGAAAGAAAATACTCACAGTGGACACATTCTTGTCGCAGTTTCAACTGCCTCTTCTCCCAACGCTCATGAACCTTTAACCCAAAACAAGACACACCCTTTAGAAGTTCCCGTTTTTGTTTTGGCCCATCAATTGTCACGGGATATTTCGTAAATAGGATTTGAAATGACGCCTGAATTTCCTTTTCCGATTCTGACGAAGATCTGACAGCAGTAGCAGAACCGGCAGTGCTACGGGTATTTCGGCTGGTACTCTCCCCAGAAGACTCACAGCTGGTACCCTCCCCAGAAGGTTCCGGGATGGCATCCTCCCCAGAAGAATCAGAACTACAAATATAAGAAAAAGATTATAAGTATGTATTAATTGTGCAAAAAATGCTCACCTTGAGACACCCATGTCCTTCATAATCTCAGCGGCCGTCACAGCATGTCCAATCGTCTTAACGCGGTAATCCTTCTCCGCTTTTGCGCTGGAATGGGTCAGGTAATCGGCCACCATTGATTTTTGCTGAATCTGTCAGGCTCTTAGTTGCCGTCTCAAAGACGGGAGGTTGTACCTTGTGCGCAACTGGTGCAGGTCATTGGAGGCACTGTGGATCTGCCTCCCTGCGGTGGAAGGAAGAATCTTTCTTCTCCCTCCATCTCGTCCTCCACATCCCTCTTGCGTTTCCTGGTGGGTCTCAGGAGCTGTGGCCGCACCAGTCTGTAGTACACATCAAACCACTGTTGGCAGAGGAGAAAAGGGAATTGAGATTACTTTCTGCTTTAACAGAAATTATGTTCTGACAGGTTATGACAGGAAATGTGATGAACTTACATGCTCCTCCTCCTCTGACAGGGCAAACATGGCCACTTGCTGTGCTGCTGTCTTGTGCTCCTTTACCCCAATTATGGAATGTGAATCACATTTTCTCCTGGAAAGCCACTCCCTGACCTGTAAAAAATGAGGATATCACATTAATTAGTAGAGTTAATGACTAATATATCAGGGGGAAATTTACCACTGCAGACCAACATAACACAGAAACACTCACAGTCATGTGCTCCACCACGCCCAGTCGTTGGAGGTTGTAGATGTACTACAGCCTCGAGGTAGTACACCACAAAGATGTTCTGGACAGACTCCAGGGTGTCAGAACTACTGTCAGACAGTTTACCTATAACTGCCAAGAATTCCTTCTTAGCAGCCTCCAGTACAACCAAGCAGTTTTTTGTTGACAACACGTCAATCAACATGCTGTGCCTACGAGAAAAAAATATCAAATTTATTAACAAATCATATTACAGCAGGCAGAGAGAGGACTACCAGTTCTTCACCATTTATATGGGTACAAACCTCTTTTGGGTGATCTCTTTCTTTGAGTGCTTGGCAAGGATGTGCTGCAAAGAATCATTGAAGGCAATGAAGTGCTGGCACTCTTTATGGAGTGGCAAATCCTCATTTCTCAGGTTGGTTTGGACAGTGAGGAAAACCGAGAATCTGTCAGAGGAAGTAAGAGGATTTAAGTATGTGCATGTACTAACAACCGCTCATGCTGCTGAGTAAGGTTCAGAAAACAAAATACAGAAGCTTGGCTGAAAGGGTACTTTACTAACAAGTTACTACACTGTTGACATCATAATAAAAAACTGCTACCAACCGTTTCAAGCTCTTGAGGTAATTCTGCTGTGTTCTCTTTTTCATTTTTGCCTCAGAGAGGTCACGGAGGTACTGTCCGATATTCTCTCTGTCATTGACAAACTGCAGGGATGGTGCCTGTAGAGATACCAAGCAACATTTTCATACTGAAAATAAAAGAGATCATGTTAAATTACCTTCTAGTCATAACTGTTTTATTTCAGACATGACCTCTCAGGAATTCTGTGAACTCTGATTGAACAAGAAGTATTGCGGAAGCCACCAACCTTTGGATTGGATTTGCATCTGCCATAATTTAATAACTGCATAACTAAAAGCCCTGCCATTCTTCAGGAGGTCCACAACGTCCAACTTGGCCTTTTCAACCACGGCTTCGATGGCTGCTTCAGTCCTGTTCTTCAAGCATGCCCTCCGCAGATGGCATGACAGGGTCTCTTGTGTTTTAAGACAAAATGGGCAAAGCAGATAGTGCCTGTATGTAGGTTTCCTGGAAAAAGAAAAAAAAGGCATTAAGGATAATGTGGTTAATATAGGAATAATAATAGGTTAATTAATAATAGGTTGAATAAATAAGATGCATGTAATGTACAAACTAAAAAAGACACAATTGGTCTAACTCAAAAGCTAGGGTTAGGGTTAGCCCGCACTTTGCTGCGTGACGATGGTTTGGTTCCTCCCAGAGCCAATGTGGCCCCGGACTCCCGGGCAGCCGGTCGTGGGCCTCCGACGGCCCGGCCCGGGCTGCGGTGCTCCGTGACTGGGCGTGCGGCGATGGCCGGAGCTCGTACTTTGCCGGTTTTCTTTTTCTCTCTCCCCGGACTCCCGGGCAGCGGGTCGTGGGCTGAGCCGATGGCCCCTGGGGGGGCCTCCCGTGAGCTCCGGGGGGCGGCCAAAAGATACATCATTTGCCTAAATATAGATTATGGCGTGCTTGATTGTGTTTGTATTAACTGTGCAAAAAATGCTCACCTAACTAATTGGAAATAATTAAATTATTGACTTAGTCTCTGGAGCCGTATCTTTTGACTTTCATTCACAACTCACTCATTTGGGGAATGTAAGTGCAGATGCTGACATTCCCCAGATAAGTGAGATATATTCCTACATTTTACTATATACACATAAATGACATTAGAAATTAGCTGTTTTCTAGGTCATGAACAGCTTACTCACGAGTGGTGTGGAGGAGGCGGAGGTGCTGAAGGTGGTGCTGATGGTGGGGTGATGGTGGTGGTGATGGGGGATGATGATGGTGGTGGTGGTTCCATTCTGCCATGTATGAAAGAAGGGTGGACTATAGCTCATTATAGCTTAAATCACATCTACAGACTGATCTAAAGCTGATTTCACCCTCCTGCTGTACACTTGATGAAGCAGTGGAGGTGTAGACCTGTCTGTCTGATGGATTTCACCCTCCTGCTGTACACTTGATGAAGCAGTGGAGGTGTAGACCTGTCTGTCTGTCTGAGGTTTCTTAGTGTCCTTTATTTTCATGTTCAGCCGTGAGCCTTCATTTGAACAGAAACACTTTCCTCTCCTTCATATCCTCCGTACGAAAACACCGGAAGAGCTACAGGACAAAGAAATGACAAAAATTAGCTCTTACAAACATACACACACCTTTTGAATGACACTTTAACCAAACATTTAAATAGAAATGTGCAGGCATATCCAAAAAATAGAGAGCTAGCTTAAACCACGATGTAGAACTTGACATCAGCATGGCTATATGAAGAGTTAAATCAAACACTTCTTCACAGAACATGAATAAAACAACATAAATCACAAAATACCTTGTTCCCGTTCCAGCTAGGCGCTTATTTGTGTGAAAGAATAACACAATATCGTCCTATAAATCCCGTTTTCACACTTTTCCTTTTCGGACTTCTCCCTCGTTCAAGTTACCCACTCTCAGGGAACAATTTCCTGCCTTGCCAGGAAATGGCCCTACAAAATAAAGGCATGTTTAACAAAATCAAGCATATCCAAAGTAAACGTATTTGAGTCGTTTAAGAGTCATTTACACTCCCACCAATCATGAGTAAATAATGGGACACAGATGACATTAGGTACAAAGGATTCAAATGACCTCGACCTTACTTGTAAAGAACAAAAAATACCTCATGTGAAGTGCAAACCTTATAACTGTAAGTTTTAAACTGTAGAGTGAGTGGAAAGGTCTACTCAGCTTCCAGTAGCAGAACGAGCTTCTGAACTGGCCGCTCAACTTCAGACATCTAATGGAGACGCTCCCCATCTTCCCAAGATCCCGGTCACCAAGGCAGACCGTAACCTTCCTTACAAGTCCATCTTCGGCAATCGTGGTTTGTGAACCTCTACCCAGCCTCCACTGATTTCTGTGGGCCTCATCTCCTTTCATCATGACTATATTGTGATTTATTGGAAAGAGCTTTATTTTGGTGTGTACCATGTTGGAATTAAAGCATATATAAAATAACTAACAGAGGTCAGACACACACGTGACCTGGATGTCACCTCCCACCCCTTAAACTTGAATAATAAACTTAATTAATTGAACTATTAAGTTCCTATGCTGGAGTCAGTGTTATGCTTGGGGTGAAGAGAGTGGTGAGGGTGTAGACAGATGTATTTTAAAATTAATTTATTAAACAAAACAAAAAATGAATGGTATTACACTGAACAATTAAAATAATTAACAAAAAACAATAAACATTTGTATGCAATGAAAACAATTACATATTAAATTATAAACAACAAAAAAACTAAATACACTCCTTAAAAATTACTCTAAAATTACAGTGTCATCCCCTGAAGAGGTCTCTTCAAATATGGGTGGAAGAGATGGAGTAAATTTCCTCCATCTCTTCCACCCAGTCCCCCTTTTCCTGTTGTTTTGCTTTTTCTTCTTCTTCTTCTTCTTTCTCCTGCGCCGTAAATATATATGTAACTACATTCCTACATTTTACTATACACACATACAAATTACATTAGAAATTAGCTTTTTTTCTAGATCATGAACAGCTTACTTACGAGTGGTGAGGAGGAGGCGGAGGTGGTGATGGTGGGCCGATGGTGGTGGTGATGGGGGATGATGGTGGTGGTGGTGGTTCCATTCTGCCATGTATGAAAGAAGGGTGGAATATAGCTTATTATAGCTTAAATCACATCTACAGACTGATTTATTTAATTATATACGCGGGGCTCGTGGCAGGCTCCAGAAACGAGGGCCCAGGGCCGCCGCGAACGGTGTCCGACGGTATGGGACACTTCAAAGGTAGGTTCCCTTGACCTGGATGTCACCTAACCCCCCCCAACCGCGGGATACCCAGGAGAGGGCAAAAAAGTGGACTTAGAAAAATAACAGCAAAAATCTAATCTCCAGGGAATGAATCCAAAGACTACGTCCCTTGGTTGAACATGGGTAGCCACAAAAGCAAAATGCCGATGTTTTGGTGTGTACCATGTTGGAATTAAGTCATATATAAAATAAGTAACAGAGGTCAGACCCACACTTGAACTGGATGTCACCTCCCACCTCCTAAACTTTCATTCACAACTCCCTCATTTGGGGAATGTAAGCGGAGATGCTGACATTCCCCAGATAAGTGAGATACATTCCTACATTTTACTATATACACATACAAATTACATTAGAAATTAGCTTTTTTTCTAGGTCATGAACAGCTTACTTACGAGTGGTGAGGAGGAGGCAGAGGTGGTGATGGTGGGGTGATGGTGGTGGTGATAGGGGATGATCGTGGTGGTGGTGGTGGTTCCATTCTGCCATGTATGAAAGAAGGGTGGAATATAGCTTATTATAGCTTAAATCACATCTACAGACTACAAGCATTCCAAACATATATGTTTATATCTATCATCATGTTAGACCCTTAAAACTACCAACTCACAACTCACTCATGTAAGGGGAATGTAAGCGCAGATGCTGAAATTCCCCAGATAAGTGAGCTAAGTATTTAATTACAATACCCCCCTGCCTGATTCAAAGCAAGGGCCCCCAGACAGACAGTACCCTCCACTGGACAAGACCCAGGGTTCGACTCCTTCCTCCAACACTTGCTTCATTAAGTGTAAAGCAGAAGGATAGAGGAGGATGGAAAACCCGGTAAGCAGATAAGCTTTGTGAAAGGCTGGGGCCAATGCTACACAAGACAGTTCACCAGTAGCTGCCCGTGCTGGTTGGAAGTTATCTTCAACACCCGATAGCAGCAGGCTTTCCTCCTCTTCACCCTCCCCGCCTCTTCAAAAGAAGAGAAGAAAACTAAACTGAACTGAACTGCAACTAAGCTCCCACTACAGTCACAGTAGTTCCATGGCTGATGGAAACAAGCCAACACATGGAGGTCCAGTCCAACCTGTGTGACAAAGTAAGAACAAAGGCTGTCCTCCTGCCGTGGACAAGGGTTCAACTCCCAACAAGTCCACTTGAATGTCCTCCCCGCTCCCTCCCCTTTTAGAGAACGAAAACGGCATTGAGAAAACAAAGCTCAGTGAATCCTTCCTTCAGCACTGCTTCATTAAGAGTACAGCAGAAGGAGGGAGCATGGGAAACACGGGTTCGAATGAGACACCTCTGACGCTGCATCAGTCACAGTCGTGCCAGAGAAGGAGAGACAGACTTCTTCGCTCTGTCAATTGAAATAAGAATGAAGCTAACCGCGACATGCAAGAATATTCAAAGTCAAAGACGTGCCAGAAGAGACCCGGGTTTGAGCGAGACCCGGGTTCGAGAGCATCTGAGGATCCCAGAATTCCCTCTGACACAGCATGTGACAGCACCAAAATAAACAATAAAGCCTGAAAGTGCCCTAAAAAAAATTTTTTTGCACAACTTCTTCCTGCAACACTTGCTTCATTAAGTGTAAAGCAGAAGGAGATAGGAGGATGGAAAACCCGGGCTCGGGAGGAAAAGCAACCCAGCTTCGAATCCCTCTGACACTGCTTCAGTCACAGTCGTTCTTCTTCGTACTTCTCCATTCTGTCAATTGAAATAACAACGAAAAAACCCGCGACATGCATCACTATTGGGCGTCGGATAGCGGTGCCG